>NC_057804.1:475404619-475489589 GCF_018294505.1 Triticum aestivum
CTTTGAGAGGAGCGCGCAGTACTTAGTTTTTTTCAAAACGTTGAGTGCGAGTGGAACACCCACTGGGCCGGCTGGTGGCAACCCGGCGGAGCCGGTTGGCGAGCAGCCGGTCATATGGCTATTTTTTAAAGTGACGGGCCGGGTAGATCGACCCGGCAGCCTTTAACTTAGTGTTTGAAGCGCGCAGGAGCTCTGGCCCGTTGTGCTTGCCACCCGACAGCCGAAGCCGGGTCTATGGCTTAGGGCGAAGTGGGGGGCCGCGGCGCCCTTAGTGCATCAGGAATCACCAAGGAAGGCGGCGGGTGGCGATTGAGCCGGCCAGCCCCCGAGCCCTCGGGTCGAGCGAGTTGGACCGGTGGTCGGGTTCAGGAGCATAGTGATGCATAAAAGTAGGGGACACAATAACTTAGTCGGCAAAAGGCAGCCACCGGGCATCGTTCGGGGACCCCATAGTTTCATACATTTACAAAAGGCAGCGATACATACACTCGTACGGCTAACTGTAAAACGGGCGGAGGAGTTCCGCGTTCCACGGCCGGGTCGTTTCTTCACCGGCGGTGTCTCTCTTGCGCTTGTTTGATTTGCGTGCATCGATGAGGTAGTAGGCGTTGCGGTCACGCAAGGCCCGACTGACAATGAACGGGCCCTCCCATGGAGGGGACAACTTGTGCTGGCCGGCTAGTTCTTGGACGAGTCAGAGGACGAGGTCGCCCTCGCAGAACGTGAGGGGCTTGATCTTCTTGCTGTGGTAGTGCATCAGGCCTTGCTGGTAGATGGCCGAACGGCTGAGCGCCAGGAGGCAGGCTTCTTCGAGTAGGTCGATGCCGTCTTCGTGGGCTTCTTTGGCTTCGGCTTCAGTGTACACCGCGATACGTGGCGAGTCGAACTCGATGTTGGTCGGGATGACGGATTCGGCTCCATAGACGAGCAAGAACGGGGTGAACCCGGTCGATCGATTCGGCGTAGTTCGGAGACTCCAGAGGATGGCTGACAACTCGTCGAGCCAGCTGCCAGGTGCGGATGAGTGGCTCGACGAGCCGCGGCTTGATGCCGGACAAAATGAGGCCGTTGGCCCACTCGACCTACCTGTTGGACTGCGGGTGTGCAATGGAGGCCAGGTCGAGGCGGATGCCGGAGACGGAGCAGTATTGCTCGAGCGCGCCCTTGGCGAAGTTGGTGCCATTGTCCGTGATGATGTTGTTCGGCATGCCGTAGCGAACCGCGATGACTTTGATGAACCGGACGGCTGTTGGCCCGTCAAGTTTCTTGAGTGGCCTTGCTTCGATCCACTTGGTGAACTTGTCCACCGCCACCAGCAGATGCGTCATGCCGCCTCGGGCGGTTTTGAAGGGTCCCACCATGTCGAGTCCCCATACCGCGAAGGGCTAGGCGATCGGAATGGTGCGGAGTGTTAACGTCGGCTGGTGGCTGCGCTTGCTGAAGCGCTGGCATCCCTCACACTTGGGAACGAGCAACTCGACATCTGGAGGGCCGTGGGCCAGTAAAAACCATGGCAGAAAGCCTTAGCCACCAAGGACCATGATGCGGCATGGTGCCCGCATTCACCCTGGTGTATGTTGAGGAGGATGTCGATGCCTTGGTCCTGCTCGACGCAGCGTTGGAACACGCCGGTAGAGCTGCGCTTGATGAGCTCATTGTTGATGGTGTTGTAGGCGGACGCCCAGCGTTGCACTTGCCGGGCCTCGGTCTCGTCCATGGGGAGAACCCCATTCTCCAGGAATTCTGAGATTGGAAGGGCCCAAGACGGAGCCGTCACCACGGCGAAGACGGTCACCTGGGTGGGTTCCGAGTCGGCAGCCCCCGAGCTGGGTTGAGCAGCCCCTGGATCGGGGATGGTGACGGCCGGGTCTCGGGCAAAGGTGGCCGGGTCGAGCTGAGCAGCCCCCGGGCCGGGTTCAGCAGCCCCCGGGTCGGGTTCGGCAGTCCCCAGGCCGGGTTCAGCAGTCCCCGGGTTGGGTTGAGGTGCGACCGGGTTGTCTGGAACGTGGATGGACTCGGAGTCCGGCGACGGCTTGACGGACGGCTTGTGCAGGTGCTCGAGGGAGACACCGGACGAGATGGACTGCTGGGACGACGCGATCTTGGCGAGCGTGTCGACCACTTCGTTGTCCGCGCGTGGAACATGGAGGAACTCGCAGCCCTCGAAGGACCCGGGCAGCTTCTGGACAAGGAAGCGGTAGCTTGCCATGTTGGAGTCGCGGGCGTCCCACTCGCCAGAGCACTGTTGCACCACCAGATCCAAGTCGTTGTAGCACAGGATGCGCCGGATGCCGAGTTCCTTGGCAAGCCGGAGGCTGTGCACAAGGGCTTCATACTCGGCGACATTGCTAGAGGCGGCGAAGTGGATCTGGAGTGCGTAGTGGAGTCGGTCGCCCTTTGGGGATGATAGCATGATGTCGGCCCCTAGGTCGAGTCACATCTTGGACCCGTCGAAATGCATGCGCTAATGGGTCGAGTCGGGAGGCGGCGGTAGGTACTGGGTCTCAGTCCAGTCGACGAGGAAGTCGGCCAGGGCATGAGACTTGATCGTGGTGCGGGGCTCGTAGAGGATGGTGTGGCCGGCTAGCTCGAGCACCCACTTGGCGACCCGGCCAGAGGCGTCTCGGCACCCGATGATCCCACCGAGAGGGGCCATGCTAACCACAGTGATGACGTGCTCTTGGAAGTACTACTTCACCTTCTTGGTGGTGAAGTACATGCAGTAACACATCTTCTGGTAGTGCGGGTAGTTTTTCTTGGAGTTGGAGAGCACCTCGCTCTGGTAGTAGACCGGGCGCTGGACGGCTTGGATCTTGCCCTTCTATGGTCGCTCGACCGCCAGCACCGTGCTTACCGACCGTGAGGTCGCGGCTATGTAGAGCAAGAGCGGCTCCTTGTCGGCCGGCGCGGCCAGGACTGGTGCGGTGGAGAGCATGCGCTTGAGGTCTCGGAAGGCCTCGTCCGCCTGGCCGTTCCATTCGAACGGCGTCGTCTTCTTCATCAGCTGGTACAGGGGTAGAGCCCTCTCGCCCAGCCGGCTGAGAAACTAGCTGATCGAGGCCAAGCATCCGGTGAATTTCTGGACATCACACAGCCGAGCCGGCTTGTGCATGCGCTCGATGGCCTTGATCTTCTCCGGGTTCGCCTCAATGCCATGTTCCGAGACAAGTAAACCGAGTAGCTTTCCGGCCGGGACGCCGAAAACGCATTTCTCTGGGTTGAGCTTGACCTTGTATTCACGGAGGTTGGCGAATGTTTCCTTTAGGTCATCGAGGAGCATGATGTGCTGCTTGGTCTTCACCATGATGTCGTCCACGTAAACGTGGATGTTGCGGGCGAGGTGCGGCAACAGGCATTTCTGCATGCAGTGCTGGAAGGTGACCCTGGCGTTCTTCAAGCCAAACGACATGGTGATGTAGCAATACGCCCCAAAGGGCATGATGAAGGATGTCTTCAGTGCGTTGGCCGGGTCCAGCTTAATCTGGTGGTAGCCGTAGTAAGTGTCCATGAAGGATAGGAGCTCGCACCCGGCGGTCGAGTCGATGACTTGGTCGATCCATGGGAGGGCGAACGGATCCTTGGGACATGCCTTGTTGAGGCTGGTGTAGTCGATACACATGCGCCAGGTCTTGTTCTTTTTCAGGACGAGGACTGGGTTGGCCAGCCACTCGGGGTGAAACACTTCCATGATGAAGTCGGCCGCCAAAAGATTGGCAACCTCTTCACCGATGGTTCTTCTCTTCTCTTCGGAGAAACGTCACAGGGGTTGACGGACAGGCTTGGCGTCCTTGCGGACGTGGAGTTTATGCTCGTTGTACTTCCTCGGGATACCCAACATGTCCTTGGGGGTCCATGCAAATATATGCCGATTCTCACGGAGGAAGTCGACGAGCTCACCTTCCTATTCGTTGTCGAGGCGGGCGCCTACGACAACGCACTTGCTGCAGTTGGGATCTTCCAGGTTCAACTTCACTTTCTTGGTCTCCTTGGAGGGCTTGAAGGCGGCTTCATTGGTCGGCTCCTCGGTCGGGATCAATGCGGCCGAGGCCTCGCCTGCCATGGCGACGATCCGGTCGAGCTGTCGCCGCTCCTCAGCAATGACCAGCGACTCGGCCAGCTTGGCGCCATCTCGGGCGCACTCTAGAGACTTGCAGTAGTCGCTGGTGATGGTGATGAGGCCCTTCGAACCCGGCATCTTCATCTTCAGATACGCATAGTGGGGGACCTCCATGAATTTGGCGAGCGCGGGTTGGCCCAGCAGCGCGTGGTACGCGCTGGACAGGTCCACCACCTCGAACCATATTGGCTCACGTCGGAAATGGTTGTTGTCGCCGAACAGGATGTCAAGACGGACCTGGCCAATGGGAGAGCAGGAGAGGCCGGGAACGATGTCATGGAAGATCGTCTGGGTCGGCTCCAGGTCCTTGGCCTCGAGGCCGAGCTTGGTCATCGTGTCGCGGTAGAGGATGTTGATGCTGCTACCGCCGTCGATTAGGACTCGGGAAAACTTGCATGTGCGTCGTGCAACAATGGTGGGGTTGAGGACGAGGGCGTAGCCACCCGGATTCGGCATGATAGCCGGGTGGTCTTCCCAGGTCCAGGTGACCGGGCGGTCCAACCAGTGCATGAATTCTGGTTTGACCGAGATGACGGTGTTCACCTCCTGGCGAAGGAGGTGCTCGCTGCGCTTGCCGTCGCTGAGGCTGGTGAAGACGACGTAGGCCGCGTTCTAGTCAGGGTAGGCGTCGTCACGCATCGCGCCGCCGGCTGGGGACGGTGGTGGAGGCGGAGGCGGCTATCCCGCGCCTGCAACCAGAGCCGAAGGAGGCGAGACATCGCCCCTCATGATGCACTTGGTGATGCCGCACTGCCGAAGCGTGTGCGTGGACGACCTCACGCTGTTGTTGTGCTTCCAGGGGCGTCGAGCATCCCTTCGAAGCTCATGGCGGGTTGCCACGCCATCTTTCCGATCTGCCGGCGCTTGGTTGCCAGGTCCGCCGCGGGCTGGGTGGCCGCGCTGAGCCGGTTGTCGTAGCGTTGAGCAGGCTGGTCGACCTTGCGCTTGTTGTTCTGGTGATGCTGCTGCCGGCTGCTCTCGCCGGCCGGCTTCGGAAGGGGAACCGGCTTTGCCTTGCCGGCTTCATCCAGCGCCACCTGGATCTTCATGGTGGAGTCGGCTTTGGCGTACTTGTCCGCCGTCACCATGAGCATGGCCATGGTGGCCGGCTTGGAGCACAAGAGCTTGTGGTTGAGGAGGATGCCGTCTCGGCACCCGTTGACGAAGTACTGGATTGCTTGGACCTCGTGGACGCCCTCGCAGCTGTTCCGAAGCTCGGTCCAGCGTGCGAGGTACTCGCGGCCGATCTCCGTCGGCCCCTGCACGCACATGGCGAGCTGGCTAGGGCGGCCGGGTCACTTGTAGGTTCCCGTGAAGTTGCAGACAAAGGCCTGCTCAAAGTCGACCCACGTGTTGACGCTGCCCATCGGCAGACTGTTCAACCAGGTGCGGGCCGACCTTTGGAGCATGAGCGGTGCATAGCGCATGGTGAGTCGGTGATTGGCGGTGGTGTAGTCGGTGAGCCATTCCTATGGCTTCACGGTCCCGTTGTACATGGGGGTGTCGCGGGGAAGTATGAACCCTTTGGGAAAGGGCTCTTCCCGGATGTGCGGGCCGAAGCACGCCGGCCCAATGGCGCCGCTTTCCTCCACCTCCAGGGAGTGAGCGAGCTGGTCGAGGCGGTGGCAAGCGTCGGTGTTGTCGATGGCCCGCGGGCTGAGTCGACTGGCGACCAGGCCACAGGGGGGCGGGTCGATCGGAGACGGACACCGGCCAGGCTGGCTGGGTCCGTGCTGGTTCTCCAAGACGGGCTCGTCGCCTAAACCGCCGGCGGCCATAGCAGCCAGGTCGCGTCGAGTCCGGGCTCGGCCGGAATGCGCCTCGCCGGGCGGCGAGGATGCCGTGTGCTAAAGTTCGCCGGGTCCACCGACGCGGGCGGAGCCGGATCCCGCCGGCTTGGCGAATTGGTTGAGGCGGTCTTGCTGTGCGTTGGCCGCGTTGAGGAGGTCGCGCATCCGCCCAATGCGCTCCTTCAGTTCTTCGCCCGTGAGTTGATCCAGGTCGACTGCGGCCGCCTGGGCAGAGGGCATGTTCTTCACTGGGGTCTCGTAGACGGTCGGGATGGCTCCGAGGGCGCGGCCGATCGCTCCTCCCCGGGCTCGCACGTCGGTGACCCAGCTTGGCTCGGCCGCGGCAGGCGTAAATCCGTAGGCGGCATTGCGCTCCAGCAGAGCGGATTCCAGGCGACGCTGCATGGCGGTGAGCGTCTCTGGTCCAGCATCTGCTGGCGCCTGCTGATTCAGGTCCAGCATCTGTTGGCGCCTTTCCTCGAGCTGGGTTTGGGCCTCAGCGACGTTGGTGGCATTGATGTAGGTGCCGATATGGACGCGGAGGCTCTGCATCGCGGTGCGCAATGGGTTGGATGGCTCGGTTTGTTCCGCTACGGCCTTGGCTTCGGCAGCCTTCCTCGTCTTGCTCGACGAGGTGGAGGCGTTGATGCCAGTGACAAAAACCTCCACATGAATGTCCATTGCCCCAGCGGAAATGCCACCGCCGAGGGAGAGGGGGGAGTCAGAGTAGCTGAGTACCTCGCTGGGGTACTCATCGGTTGCGGGCGCATCGGAGATGCGCAGCATGGTGAAGGAGGCGGCGAGTGCGTCGATGACGTCATCCGCCAGCATGACGGGCTCGTCGGAGTCAGAGAGGAGCCCTGTCTGAAGCATGCTCCCGGCCAGCTCCTCGAGCTGCCCCACGGTGGGCGCCAACTGTTGTGGTGGGTGCACGGCAGATGCCATGGGATGGCTAAAGAGAGGAGGAGGCTCGAGGGCACTGGTGGGCTCCAGAGGCGGGGTTGGCATGAGCGAGCGCGGGACGCAAGACATTCCCAGGTTCGGGGCTCTTTGGAGAGATAACACCCCTAGTCCTGCCGAGTGTGGTTTATACATAACAGTATAGAGTTGCTCCTGGAGCTGTGTAGAGGAGGAAGGAAGGCTGGCCAAGGCTTAGGCTGCTCCTTCTCCTTGGGTGGATTCTACTGGCGGGTGGCTAATTTCTCTATCCTTGCTTACTTGCTTGCCCGTATTCGTGAGGGCTCCTGGGGTGTTTTATAGGCCAACCCCCCAGGGGTACACTGGTAATGTGACAAGATTGTGGGGCTGGGCCGCCAGCGTCTGAGGACCCGAGCTGGGTCCTGCTGGGGGCATGTGGTTCGCCGGGTTCCCCTAGGCGCGGGTCTCGCGTGCCTAGGGGGACTGTGCGCCATCTTGTCGATCGTCAGGGAGTGGCTGAGTCGAGTCGTGTACAGTGGCGCTCCGTCAGGTCACCGCTTGTTGTCGTCAGCAGTGATGATGGGGGCACTGTAGCCATGCCGGCCCTGGTCAGCGGTTAGGTGGGGGCACTGTTGCCACGCTCCGGCTGACCAGAGGCATGGGCGGGGCACTGTTGCCTCGGTCATCAGTGAAGACTCGTCCCATCGCACGGCCTGGATGGGACGGGAGCTGACCCGTGGCTGGGTTGCGGATCACGCCAAGGGTGGAGTTGGCTTGTTGGGGAAGCCTTGGTTGTGCCGGGTTCGGCTGTCTTGTACCGGTCGTTGAGGCCGAGTCGAGGTGCCTGGCCGGGTTGGAGAGTTCGGCCGGGTCGCAGGGCCTGGCCGGGTCGAGCGACCCGGCCAAGCGCGTGCCGGCTTGAGGGGCGACGTCGGCCCTGTTGTTTTTGAAAAGGATCTGGGTTCCGTTGCCTACCCGGGGTTCATCCCCCCGACAGGTGCCGATAACATTTGTTGTTTCAGTAAGCAGAATGCTTGGTTGGTGTTGTTGGTCCAAACAAAGGGAACGCCTTTCTTCAGGAGGTCGAACAGGGGACAAGCTATGATCCCGAATCCCCGGACAAACCTGTGGCAATACCCCGCGAGTGCCAAGAAGCGACACACTTCCTTAGCATCAGTGGTTGTAGGCCAATTCCTCTACCGCTTTGATATTGCTCGGCTCCGTGGCCACTCTGTTACTGCTAATGACGTGGCCCAAGTAGGACAGCTGCTATTGCCCAAACTTGCACTTGGATCACTTCACCTTCCACTGATCCCGACGCAAAAGCTCAAGGACTTGTCTCAGATGGCTCAAATGGTCTGCCCACGTTTTGCTGATGATGAGGATATCGTCGAAGAAGAGCAAGACACAGTGCCTAAGGAGAGGATGCATCGTGTCATTCATCGTGCATTGAAAGTCCCCGATCCTCCTGCAAGCCCGAACGAGAGCACTTTGAATTCATACTGGCCCGAGTGTGTTTGAAAAGCTGTTTTGAACTCCCCCCCCCAACCAGCCGTATTTGGTGGTACCCGACACGTAGGTCCAATTTGGAGAACCAGCATGCGTCGTGCAACTCATCTAACAGCTCCTCAATGATGGGCACAGGGAACTTGCTGACACGAGTCATGGCGTTGAGATGCCTGTAGTCAACACACAGCCTCCAGGTTCCGTCCTTCTTTTTGACCAAAATGACTGGTGATGAGAAGGTGATGTGGCTGCGTTGAATTATCCCAGACTGGAGAAGTTCCTGCACTTGTCTGTCTATCTCTGTCTTGTGTTCTGGTTTATGGCGGTATGGTATGATGTTAACTGGCTGAGGCCCCGGCATAAGTGGAATAGTGTGGTCACAGGCATGGCGTGGTGGTAGTCCTTCTGGTTCACCAAAAACATCTGCAAACTCTGCTAACAGTGGTTGCAGGTCCTGGGGTTCAGAAACGGGAGCTCCCCGCTCCTTGCTGACCGGGTATAACAGACACATGTGCAGGAGAGACCCCTGGCGGTGCAGCTGCTGCAATTGTGCGTTGTTGATCACATGGCATTGGGTGGACGGAGCTTCATGACCAAACAAACTGGCAGGGCCAAGAGCAGTAGGAATGCGCAGATGTTTGTTCCGCCAGTCCACAGTCATTAGGCCGTGCTGTTCCAACCAATCCATTCCCAGGATGGTGTCATACACCCCAAGTTGCAAGATATTAAAATCCATGGTGAAATCCAGCCCTTGGGACGACCAGCGGCACACTGGTATGGATGCAGAACAGAGCAATTCACCCCCGTCAGCCACTTGGACACGGCAGGGTTGGCGTAATGCTCGGGAGCCTGACAAGCGGTCGGCCAGTTGCTGGCTGATGAAGGACGTAGAGCTCCCACTGTCGACCAGAATGAGCACCTCCTGATCTTGCATGGTGGCCAATAGTTGGAATGCTTTGGGTGGCACGCCGCCATCGAGAGCAGGATGCGAGATGGCGTGTACTTGCTGGACTTCTCCTTCTTGGTCAGATGAAGAATCAATGCCGAAGAGTTCAAGCATTTCATCAACGACGTGCAGCTGGACAGAGGTAGGGCAGACATGATCAGGGCCCCATCGCTCGCCGCATTTGAAGCACAACCCTCGGGCGCGTTGGTAGTCGCGGTGGGCCCTGACCTTGGAGGTGTCTGCTCGCGTGGCACCGGTGTCGCGGCGATCTGTAGCGCCTATTGCAGCCGTAGGACGAGCCAATGGAAGAGGCAGGGGCAGCGCCATCCCTGACCGTGGCGCTGGCTCTGGTGGTCGGGGAAGGGTGCCGAAAACCCCATTATCCACCTCTTCTTGTAGCAGGGTGAGGGCACACGCCGTGTCCAGGTCCGGTGGCCGTTGTACCAAGACCACCACACGTATATCCTTCCACATCCCCTCCACAAAGCGCGTGAGGAAATAAAATGGATGAATTGAGTCAGAATAGGAACTCAGATGATTAATGATCAATTCAAACTTCTCAATGTAATCAGCAACAGTAGTGGTCTGCTTGACAGTGTAAAATTGTCAGATCAGTGTTTGGTACCGATCGCGTCCGAAACGTGTGCAAAGCAACGCAGTGAAAGCATCCCAATCATACTCAGAGATGCGTTTCTGAATAGATTGCAAATTGCTGCTGATCCCGAAAAAATCAGGGCTGCCACGGGTACCTAGAAGGAAGGAAGGATAGTGAACATGTGGACATATTGCTCACAGAGCGTCTTCCACAGGTTCGGGTTCTCCCCCGAGAACCGCGGAAAGGAAATGGAGGGGTGTGCATGGCCAAGCCCTGTGAGGAGTTGGCTAGCATGTGCGAAGCGTGACAGAGCAGAGGGAGAGGATGGGGCATCGCACTGACCGTTTGCCGGGAGCGGCGGTGGGGTCTGGAACGACGCCGCCGGCGGCCCCCATGTGATGTTTAACTCGTCGCGGTCCTCAGACCCATGGGGATCGCGCACCGTGCCGGTCCCGGCGCTTGAACCAGCATCGAGCGTCCCTAGCGGTGGCGGAACGAGTGTCATACCCGCCGCTGCGTCCTCACTCGCTGGTTGCATCGCCGACGTCGCGGATTGCAGTGCTGCGACCGCTGCGCCCAGCTCGGAGATGCGTTGCTCCAGATCAGGTCGCCAAGTCAAGAGGTCGTCAATCTTGGCCCCCGTGGCTTGTTGGGCCTTGGTGTTGGCCTCGATGAGTGACTCCCACCGGTCGAAGAAGGACTAGATCGACGGATCCATCAATTCAAGGAGAGCTCGGCCCTGATAGGTGCTTCTGGTTTCTATAAATTGCGCTAGATTGACGAGCGGAAGGGGGCGGTGGACTGGTCTCTGATACTAGATGTAAGAGTAGTGATAGGAGAGGCGATCTATTGCTCTGAATTAATGTAGTTGATGCGATGACAAACAGGAGTACAGGAATTGGGGAAGAAACATGAAGGAATATGAACTAGGATTCGTGTCGCCGTCGGTTCGGTGATCCACTGGATGCCTGGCTTCTCCCTCGCGTTGTCTTAATAGTGGTTGTCGCAGCTGGGCTTCACCGCGTCCATTTCGGCCCAGCCACCCGAGAGTTGGGCTTCTGGGCCCATGGTGGTCGATGGGCAGCAGGTGAGTGGTGCGAGCCGCTGCCCTGTGGGCCCCGTTGGTCGGTGACGCCAGCTGGGCTTGGTGCAGGAGTGGCGCTGACAGTGTGGCATAGGATGGCGACTCTAGTTTAGTTATGAGATTGAAATGTGTATGTGCATGCTCAATCGAACCTAGTTTTTCGAGTAAAGACTTTGAAATCTCCTTCGAAGCAGTTCGTTTAGCTTCTGGACACCTAGTTAAAAGTCATTGGTAATGAGTTGGATGACCTGTTCCACAAGTCAATCCAGCAATTGTGTTTGAAATCCAACTGTTTTGCCACATGTCGCATGTACATTGGGTAGCCCTGCCTCCAATGGTCATGTCATCCCTCGGGATTGCTCCCGGCTATATAGCCATCCCTCTCCGGAAAATTGCTTTTGGAGGCCGAGCTACATGGAGGCCTCAATTTGCAATTTTCAAAATTCATATTTCTACGTTTTCAAAAATCTAAAAAAAAAAGAAATACATGGAGGCATAATGTACATGTGTGTAAGTTCTTCGAACGAAATGCATTGAAATGATGGTTCTGAAAAAAAATCTGGGGCTTTTCAGCACATGATAGTATTTATTCTTTTTTTTCTATGAATACGCAAAGCTTGTGTATCATTGCATTGATAGAAGGAAAGCAGAAAAGTACATAAGAGGGTACAACACATAGCACACACGCATACATGAGAAGACGTGGGCATGGGACCCGGAGCAGACAGACACGGGATTCTCTACCTGAAGAAAAGAAAAAACCACAACTAAACCACCAAGCAAGACCCAAGTAGAGGGGCAAGCCGAACCTCCAAAACATCAAACATCTCTAAATCCAACACCGAGGATGTCGCGAGCAAGCAAGATGGCGCCTTCAAGAAGGGGAATGACATCATGATGACGCCGTCATCCGATCCGAAGAACCAGACCAAGGGTTCCCCTGGTGCTCGAAGAGGCCGGGGCACACAGAGGCCATGGCAGCGCCTCCAAGAAGGGAAACGACACCCATGGGTGCCGCCGCTACCAATGTCGGCGAGCCGAGCAGGGATTTCGACACATCAGGGTCCGGAGATGATTTAGTCGCTTTGTTGGTCAAGATCACCACCTCATGAAAGGGTGGGTGGGGCCCATGAACTTCTTTTTTGAACAGGTCGCATTTATAATATAAGTCTTTGAGATTCCAATATGTACTACATATAGAGCAAAACGAGTGAATCTACACTCTAAAATATGTCTACATACATCTTTATGTAGTTCATATTGAAATCTCTAAGGACTTATATTCAGGAACAAAGGGAGGAAATTTCAACCTTGTATACTTGCATATTTGTTTCAACTTTTTCAAAACCGGAAAGTTTGAATTTTGAATTTTTCAGAAATGTCAGCCTCCATGGAGCCCGGTCACCAAAACGCCTCACTCTCCTCCCGGCTATATATTTGCCAGATCGATCTAGTTAGACAGCTCCTTTGTAATTCTCATTATAGTCTATCCATAACTTTTTTTTTATCCGGAAACTCATATTGACATCAAAGGGCAAGCAAAGCAGACATCTAAGTGCACAAGTCCTCCCGGGTGAGAAGATACAAGTGTCAAGCAGACATAACAGTTTATGAGACACGCGATGATAATATAATAACAAGTTTCTACAGTCGATGCAAAACTGACAGCCAAATTTCCACAAGTAAGGATAAACAAGCCAACGAAGCGTGTACATCGGAGGCACTTGACACTTGCAGGCAGAGTTCCCTACAGGCCGAGACCAACGGTTCGGCCATCTCTCCGTCGCAGGCCTGCTACATAGAGTTTCTCCAGGTCGGTGTCGAGCTCCTCTTGTTTCTTGACTTCTGCTGGACCCTCCTCCTTGATGCCGGCCTTGCTCTCTTGAACTGAGGCAGAGGCATTGCTCTTCACACCCTGCATTAGGCCAAGGCATCCTCAGACTCTAAAAATGTGTTAGTGCATCGCAGAGTAATGGGGTATATATGTTGTTGCTCAGCAGAATTCAGATCAGTACTATATTTCAAAAATTACAGATCTTGAAGGAATTACCATGAGTTTGTTGAATTTCTCTTGGCGCTCCCGATCAGAAAACAGATTTGAGTCCCAGTGAGTACTTGTCTGAAGCATTAGGACGAAGGTAAAAATATGTTGCAAAAGTATGGTATGCAGTAATAGTGGTATGGAAAGAAGCAAGTTCAAAATAAATAGATGCTAACGAAGATATACCTCTGGAGGGTTATTCTTTTTGTTACCCCAGAGCAGCTTCTTCTTCTGGTCAGTGGATAGCCGCCCAGTTCCGACTCCAAATCCTACAATGTTCTTATTCACTGCAATAGAACATGAAAGGAGGTGGTCAGTCATGTAAGTGGAAGATTGCATAGCTCTGATCTAGTATCATGGAAGAGTTAACATCTTAGTCATATCACTGGACCATCATGGAACCAAATTCTTGTGCTAACCAAGAAATGTTCAGCCAACAAATATACTATACCCACTTTATTTCACACAAAACCATATTTTTAATAGGTGCACACATCAAATTCAAGAAATAGCACAGAAGAACCTTAACTAATGAAGACATAGATCCTTGAGATGGTGCAAAAATGAAAGAAAAAATATTGACAACAAACTGAGGGGACTCACCTAATTCAGCAGCTTTCATTGCTGCAACTTTTGCTGCATTCAGATGATTCATGGTTTCCTCTTTAATTCCTGATGCAGAATTAGCAGAAACTATGTTTAAGGTCAAGAAGTCCATAATCACATCTCAATAGAATAATGCATCAGTGTGTCAGTACAAGAAATTTTCAGAACTAACAAAAGAAACAAAATATTAACCTGAAGTATCCATTTCCATGTGCTGTTCATTTTCAACATCTGGACCAACAGAACTGAATAAGCTTCTTCTCTTCTGCCTAGTTTCTAACTCAGGTTCTGCTGCGCAGCTGCTTTTCTCGATTTCCTTGCCACTTCTCTTCTTTAGAGCTTCGTCCTGCTTGAACTTTTCCTTGTTTTTACTTTCACCTTCTTCTGGATACCTTCTGGAAGAGTAGGTTTCCTTTCTTAAATCAGCATCTTTCTCATACTCTGTGACATCATGTCTACGGTATTCACGTGGGGACTCATGTTTTTCCTGATTCTTACTCCTCTGCTCTCGCTTAACAGATTTGCCCCCATACCTGCTGTCAGCATTTCTCCAATCACCATGTGATCTATCAGATGTGCCATCACGCTTTGAAGGATCATAGTAAATGTCAGCCTTTGACTCCCGATCTGGCCGAGAAGTTCTAGGATGGCTCCTTTCATCATCAGCACGTTTATCATGATACCTCCTATAATCATCATGCCTCCTGGATTCACGTGATGCTCCGTAGGAATGCCTATCAGAATGCCTAACAAACTCATGACCTCTGCCTGGTCTGGCATGACTATCATTCTGTAGATCTCTCACATTATCTTTCCTTCCATAACCCTCACTCCCCTTAGAGTGGCCATCCTTGACTTCAACTGGACTACGGCTCCTCCCACGGTTAGTGTTCATCTTGCACCCAGCAGTATCTATATCAATTAAACAGCAATTCAACAGTTCAATAACGGGCAGATTTACTAGATCGCACTAAGGGGCAAATCTTTCTTAGCATTGATCATTATACACACTAGGGGACACTGGGTTCATACTGTATGGACCGAGGGCTTGGGTGCAATTGTGGTCACTGAAACTAACACAAGTCACAAAAATATATGGATTTTATTTATGCAAAATGTACTTCATGGTTCAATTACATATGTATAAAATTTCAAGCTCAAATCCATTCTATGATTCTGTCTTTAGAGTGAAAAAGGTGAAAAATCTGTCAATTTGAATTCTTACAAATGCTAGAATTTTCTCATTTTGTTACCCTTAACACATAATAAATTGGAATTCGAAATGATAATTAGGTGGAGTAAATTCAGAAGTACATCCAGATTTTAACCCGGAATTTTTCCACCATGGCAACTGCGTCCTAAAGCCTTGGTTATACAATACAGCCCCTGGGATACTTTCTAGTAAAGACTAGTTAAAAAATAATTACATCCATTGGCCATCACACTTGAGTTCAGTTGATATGCTAGGGTTTCACATGCCTGTTAAACAAGTGATATGCATCTCAAATGGATTTCAAAAGACTAACTAGGCGCTGCTTCTTACACTTCGAATGAAAATAACATGATCCAGTGTTGTACTCCCTCCAAATCTTCTTCCTCAAACTAAGTGGACCAATACAAGTTGGAGAATCAAATAAAGAAAGGAAGCAACATAGTGCTGAACTATAGAGTTCTGTGCTTGGGTGGTAAGAGTCCAAGGACCAAGGATAGGGAACTCGCCCTTAGCGTAACCACCAGGATGTTCTGATTCTAAGGTGGAAGAGGCCATAGCGCTTACTGGGAGCTTTGATTATTCATTGGTTGATCCAAACAAAATGCAAGCAGCACAACGGCAGCCATTTATAATGCGCTTAGCTTAAGAAAACTGTCCCTGTCTTAAACTTACCCAGACTCCTCTTTATGATTCAACGGAAGGACACTTCGCATAGCACACAAATCTAAAAACATAGTTATATGGATAAATAAAAATGGGAATCCTAAACTAATGTGTGTTTGAGAATAGATAGAGATTGTAATGCCATTAGACTTGCCATGAAAGATAGTTTGTGTGTGTTTCAGTGTCTTCAACTTGATGTACTCTCTTTAGTTATTCAATGAAGTTGGGTCGTTTACTAAAAGAAAAAACTACATAGCTAATATTTCATGTACTGGCTTTGCTAGAAACTAGATAGCAATGGGTGGTGGACTTGGTCCTAGATTATTCTGTGATGACGAATATCTGAGTCTGTGTGCATGTGTAAGCACCATGTTCTGTGTGCATGTATAAGTTCATATGTTCTCTGTATAAGCTCATGTGCTCTCTGTGTTCTGTATGATATATGTAAATAGAAAAGTACTTTTGGATCTCATGTGTGAATGTGGGTGAGAATGCTCACTTACTAACAATATTTCTAGATGTGCAACAATCCAAAAATCAACTAGCATGCTTACACAGTTCTGATCTACTCCCTCCGTCCCATAATGTAAGATGTTTTTGGACACTACACTAGTGTCAAAAAACGTCTTATATTAAGGGACGGAGGGAGTATGTTTTTTGTGCTTGCAGATCATATGAATCAGGGACCTCCTGTTCATAGTAGATAGTGTGGTAGTAATGTACTACAATTACCACCCTTTAGTAATGTAAATGTACCAGGGACCTCCTAAGTATGTGTAGTTTGTGTACAAACACCTGGGCAGTAGTAGCCACTGTACCTCATGCTCACAGACACTATTCAGCTGAAGCAGGTGAAACTTGGTGTGGAGCTCAGCTGACAGAAGCGCACACACAGAAAATGAAATCAAAAAATATTTTCATGATCTTTTTCCACTGGTACTCACATCCGAATCATACCAGTTGCTTGCGTATCCATTAATTTCACAACTTACTTGGTATTGTTGTTTGTCAATATTGTTCATTTGTGGTCGTTCAGTACACTCAAATGGTTCACTGTGTGATAATATATCCATTGCAACTTAGATGATCTCATGGTGGTCATGTTTTGTCCAGTGTGGAATCAGCTTGGTATAATTCTTGTTAACACCATCTTCTTTTCTTTCATAAGGGAGGAGACAATTCAACATTGTCGGTTGGATCAGTAGTCACGTGGCCTCATGGCTGTGGACTGTAGAATCTCTGTCTGTAAATGATGTTTTATGACTGGCAACAATGTGTTCGACATGTATGTAATCCTTTTGCAGCCCATGTTCTACTACACATTATATGATTACAATTGTGAAGCATGGGTGGTTTGCTTGTATGACTGCCTGGGTAGGTGTACAATTTAATCTGTACTATTTGAGATTGAATATTTGGAACAACATTTTCTTGTATCCACGTATTTAGCTTGAAATAGTCTGGACTCATAGGATAATTGCTGTTGAAAATTCCATCACTACCTTTTACTCTAAATAAAGTTGCAAATAGGTAGTTCTTATTGAGTAATCAATAGGGTACAGTATTCTTTCTAGTGTTTTGTATAGATGAAAGCTGCCTAAATAAATAATGTTTAATGCAAAAACAGTATTTGGTTCAGCTGCAATCTGCTCGTAAGATTTGTGTGTTATTCTCATGTTACCCAAAGAAAGAGGGGGAGAGGGATTAGAAGAGGCTCAATCCCTAGGGGATTGGGTGGCTCCCGTGGTCTAAGGTACGCTCTGAGTGGGCGACTGCAAGGGAAGAGAGGGAGCAACCTGAGCGGAAGCTGCAGGTCGCCGCAGGCGATGGAAGACGAGCAGGGGGAGACGGAGGGAGCCGCCTCCGTCGGGGCTAGGGCGGCAGGGCTGGATGGAGAGGAGGGAGAGGAAGGAGGAGGTGAGTTACCTGAGGGAAGTCCTTCGTCGTCGTCGGACTAGTCGCCGGAGTCACCGAGTCCGTCCGCTCGTGCGCCGTCACCCCGTCGCCTCGTTCGTTCGGTAGGGTTCCTTCGCCTCAAGACGCAGGCCCAAATCCCGGCCGATCCCTCTGCTTTTTTCTTCTTCTTTGAAGAAGGACCAATCGTTCTGTAGTACCACGAGAGTTGTATCTCGCTCAACGCGAGATGGAAGCTTTCCTCCGAGCCACAAGATTGGGCCAGCCCATCCCCGTATATACCTCGCTAGCTCGCCGCTGGTTCGCTGTTCGCTTCGGTTTCCTTTGGGGTTTTTTTTTCGTTTCTTTTCGTCTTTTCTTCTGGTTTTTGGTTTCATCACCAGATTTCCGTTTTGGTGTTTTTTCATTGTTTTTCAATCGGGTTTTCCGTTTCTTTTCTCAGTTTTACAGGTTTTTCTCCTTTTCTGGTTTTTTTCGTTTCTTTCTCATTTTCAATGATTTTATATGTTTCCTATTTCTTGTATTTTCCTTTCATTTTCTTTGTTTCTTTCCTGGTTTTCATTCTTTCTTTTTATTGTTTCTTTTTTGGTTTTCACTGTTTTCATTCTTTTGCACTGGTTTTCATTGGTTTCTTTAATTTATTGTTTCTTCTGTCCATTTTTATTGGTTTTTTTCTTTCTCTTTTCGTACATAACAGGAATGGGTTTTTATAAATGCTTAACATTTTTCCCAATTACACAAACATTTTGCGTATACATCTTAAACATTGTTCTGTACACATTAACATTTTCCAAATACATTATTAATATTTTTTAAAATGTATAATTTGGTGCCAACCTTTTACATATGCATCCAACATTTTTCATATACATCACAAACATTTATTATATACAAGTTTATCATTTTCCAAAAACATGATCCATTTTTAAAAAAATTTATACTCCCTCTGGTCCAAAACAAGTGTCGTCGTGTTAGTTCAAATTTGACCTAAAATCATGACACTTCTTTTGGATTCATGGTTTTAGTTCAAATTTGAAAACTAAAACCACGTCACTTATTTTGGATCGGAGGGACTATTTTTTACATCTACTTTTTCCATACACATTGACCATTTTTCATACACATCATTAGCATATTTTAAAACATATATATTGTATGTCCATTTTTTTCATATACATCAGGAACCTTTTTTTATATACACATGTAACGTTTTCCAAATACATGATTAAAATTTTTGAACACATACATATTTTTATTTTTACTTTTTTAATACATATTGTACATTTTTGTATACATCGGGAACATATTTTTTAATACATTTTTGTATAGGGGTATCTTGTGGGCGAGCTCTCCTTCCCTCTGGCCACATGGGCCGGCTGCATGCTGGCCCGCGTTGCTTTTTGGTTTTGTGGGCTGTTTGGGGCTTTTGTTTTTTGCTATTTTCCTCACCATTTTACCCCTTGAATTTCAATTTTAATGTTAAAATGCGAAATGTCACACCCAGTGTTTTGTAACATTGTCGTTGCATTAATAAAGCATGAAAAATTGGACCAACAAAAACTTTTACATCATTTGGCTTTTTATTTGATTTGGATTTTTTACTGTGATTTCAAGTGCTCATGAAAACCAAAACATAGCTCCACCTCCTATACTTCATCTCCTTGGTCCAAAACTTTGCCCAATGATCATGCCATGTGTATAGGACAGAATAGTGTTCTCTTACAAAAATAATTTGGCCAAAAAGTATTTTCTAAATTAAGTTTTTCAAAAAAAACCTGAGTTAAGGCTTGAACTACAAGTACTAACTTTGGGTTGTGAAAAATATTTCAAAAGTTATATTTGACTCCTATTAGATATAGGACTCCCATAAACCACAAAAATATAATTTTAAAAGTTATTTTGCTATTTTATCTAAAGGTTTTTCTTAAGGCCAGAAATGGTCTTTAATAGTCTTTAATAGGTTAAAACTATTTTTAATGTTTCAAAAATATTTGAGAAAGTTTAGGGAAGCTAATTGGACATATATTGTCCATATATATGAGTTTCAACACATGGTCATGAGCAAAATATAGGTCAAAGCCCTCAAAAACCGTTTCTGGATATTTCAAGCTTTTGAAATATTTACGAAGGAAAGTTCCTCCATAAATTCCAAGAAAATTCTACCTTGTCATAATTGACCTATGGAATGATCTTGCCAGGTCTCATGGCAACCCCACCAAACCCTCTCAAAACATCCCCTGTTCATTTCCAAGTTTGATCAACTTTACAATGTCAAACATGTCCAAATGAGTTCAAACTTGGTACACATGTTCAAATGGACTAATAATTCACCTAGACCAAGTGATGCATCAAGGAGAACAGGGTAGACCAGTTGGATCTAAAGAAAAAAACATTTTATGTCCATTTCTAGGGTTTACAAAAGTTGCATTGGACACTTTCTCCATTTGACCTCAAAACCGGTGGACACTACTAATTTGTGATGCCACTCACTCCTGTTAAGTCTCAAAGCAAGTTGAGTAACCTAGATATCTCAAACCAACATCAAACACCTTCTCACAGAAACTCAAAATTCATGTTTAGGCCCCTTCCACTAATCTCCTTGGGTTGAGATTTTTACCATAACCCCTCCTACTCCCCCTCTACCCCCTGTATGCTTTTCTGCCCCAGGAGCAATGATGAAGGGGGAAGAACCCCATTTTTTCTTCTCTGGACAGTGAATTCCTCCCTCTCTCTCAGCCTCCTTCGCTCCCATCAACTTTCCACAGCATCCAAGGGTCCCCAAGGCTTTTGCCCACACCTCCTGCAACCTCCAGACACAAGTGGACACACGAGGACACGGGAAAGCCATGGATGCCGGACAAAGTCGCGCTCTGGAGCACCTGGCAGGGAACCCGACTGTTGACGCCACATCCCCCGACTACCTCGAGCCTCCCCTGCGCACCAGTCGATGCCCCTCGATGTCCGACCCATGCCAGAAGGCCTCCCACTTGTTCCCGCGCACTCCTTTCTCTCACATGGCTCGCGCTAAAGCGCCGCCCTGAAAGTGTGTTATATCGACTAGAGGGGGGTGAATAGGCGATTTTTATGAATTCTTCACTAAGGAATTTGCCGGTGAGGAAATTCCTAAGCGAAGAACTACTTGCAGCGGAATAAGTACTCAGAAGTAAGCATAACAGAATACAGGCATGGTCATCATGATGAAATGAAGACACGCATAGAGTACAGAAAGCGTAAACACAGGATAACACAAGATGAAGACAAACAGAATGAAGAAATTGAACTGAGGAAATTGAGAAAGTCTTCAGTCAAAGTCTTCAAACACAGATATGAACTATCACTCAACACAGTAATGAGGGAATGAAAGAGTTGAGGAAATAGAACCAGTAAGGTTGGTGAAGACAATGATTTGGTAGACCGGTTCCAACTGCTGTCTCAGTTGTACGTCTGGTTGGAGCGGCTGAGTATTTAAACTCGAGGACACACAGTCCCGGACACCCAGTCGTTGAGCACGCAGCTTAGGACACCAAGTCCTCACCTTATTCTCCTTGAACTAAGGTCACACAGACCTCGTCCAATCACTCGTGGTAAGTCTTCAGGCGACTTCCAAACCTTCACAGACTCGGTCACTCGGCGATCCACAATTCCTCTTGGATGCTCTAGACCATGACGCCTAACCGTCTGGAAGAAGCACAGTCTTCAAAGGTAACAAGCGTCGGATCCACGCAGGATCAATACCTTCAGTGATGCTCAATCACTTTGAGTTTGTAGGTGTTTGGGTTTGGGTTTTTCCTCACTCGATGATTTTCGCTCAAAGTCCTCGGAGGATGGGATGCTCTCAAATGACAAGTGTCAGTTTCTCTCGGAGCAGCCAACCAGCTAGTGGTTGTAGGGGGCGGCTATTTATAGCCTAGGGAGCAGCCCGACATGATAAGACATAAATGCCCTTCAATGATATGACCGTTAGGTGGATAAGATATTTTGGGACAGCTGGCGCGCATCACAGCAATGGTTGGAAATTTAACTCTCAAATTCCTCAGGGCTATCATGTTCCTCACTGTGTAGGCAATCCGCATTGTCGAATTCCTAACCCCTCAGTCAGAACAAATTCCTCAGCGACCAGAAGAACTTCGTCTCTGTCACTGAAGAAATTGACTGAACTGTATGAGATTTCCAATGGCTTCACTCGAAGGGATTGGTAGGTGTAGGATTTTGAGTTGAGCATCACATGGAAATTTTTCCTTAGTATTTCCTCGACCCCCTTTAACAGTATGGTGTTTCCTATGACTCAAGAAAGAGAAAAACAAAACTATGAAAACGAAAGTCTTCAAGCTTCATATTCCTCGCATGAATATCAAGTCTTCACAGACACACCAATTTCTTCACTTTCAAAGTCTTCATGAAAGTCTTCAGGAATACCAAAATCTTCAGTCGAAGATATTCATTTTTAGGGGTCGACTTTCTGGGTAAATATCAAACTCCTCATAGACTTATAGACCTGTGTACACTCATAAACACATTAGTCCCTTAACCTATAAGTCTTCAATACACCAAAATCACTAAGGGGCACTAGATGCACTTACAATCTCCTCCTTTTTGGTGATTGATGACAATATAGGTTAAGTTTTCAACGGGGATAAACATATGAAGTGTAAGTACTGATATTGAGGAATTTGATTGCAAGATATAGAAGAACTCCCCCTGAAGATGTGCATACTGAGGAATTTTCTTTTGAAGCAATGCACACTTGAAGAGTTGAATCATGGAGATCTCCCCCTATATCTTGTAATTCATACATGCATTTGACATATAATATGAAGAATTTGAAATGCATGAAGAAATATGGTGCCTAATGAAATTCAGCATGCATGCAATAATATTAATGAGGAACAAGCATGCAGAATAACGCATCAAGAGTATCAGAGCACAGTGCATCAAAAGTATCAGAGCACCATCGGGTTTAAGATTACAACTCGATCCAATAAAAGTTTCAGAAGAGCGAGAGTTGTAACTTAGCAAAAAAATGCCCATATAATAGACCCGCTTGAAGACTAACTCAAATTTCTCCCCCTTTGTCATCGAATGACTAAAAGGATCAAAACTGAGGACTAACGCCCCTGAAGAATATCAAGTTGATGGAGGAGCGTCAGCGTTGTCGGGGTCGGTTGTCGTAGTAGGGCCTGCCGCAGTGTCGTCCAAGTCTTCATTTTCATCAGTGTCGTGCGATGAAGAATAGGAGCTGGCCACCAAGGAAGGAACCTTGACCTTCTTGAATTTCTTCGGTGGAGGTGCGGACCGATCAAATTCTTCCTTGAGACCCATTCTCTTCAGATCTTCTGCGCTATAGACATGAGATAGAAAAGCCCAGGTACGGTTGAAGGTTTCATGGAGGTAGTAGTGGTTTTTCTTCACTGCATTGTGTGTTGAGGTCATGTTGTGAAGAATTGAACCAAACTGACGCTTGACCCATTTATGATTGCGATCAACTTTCTGATGAAGACTGAGGAGTAACTCACGATCAGTCATCACCCTGGGTGTTGTGGCTTGAGGAATTTGCTTGGCAGAGGTGTTGGCGGCAGAGTCATGTGTGGCATAGTCATCATTGGTGGAGTAGGATGCAGCCTTGCGAAATTGACCATCCAATGGACGAATGCCTTCATCTATCACAGCAGTTGCCTTGCCTTTGTCATCAGCTGAGGAAAATGTCCGTTTGAGGACTTCAATTGGAGGCAAGTAGCTGCCATGGTTCAGAGTATCAGCCTTGTAATTGAGTGAAGACCTTGTCCTGATGAACCTCATAATCCATGGTGCATAAGGCTTCAGCTCAAATGGTGACATAGCAATATTCACTAGAGTCCTCATGAAGAAATCATGGAAGTTGACGGGAACACCATGAATGATATTGAAAAGCATATTCTTCATGATGCCAACGACTTCTTCATCATTTGAGTCGTGGCCTTTGATAGGACTCATTGTCTTCCTCAGAATGCGATAGACAGTCCGAGGCACATACAGTAATTCCTTGACGAGGAATTTTGTTCGAGGGGGCTGCCCTGGCTTCAAGGGCTTCATCAGCACTTGCATGTAATGATTTGTAAGCTCAGGTTCATTGTAGATGCAATGAGCACCTTCAGGGGGAGGACTGAGTGGGAGGGCATGAAGCAATTCAGTTGTTGGTGCCTTGTAGTGAGTATTTTCTGACACCCAGTCCAGCACCCATGAGTTCACATCTTCAGAATTTCCTGTGATGTGCAGCGTTGCATAGAATTGAAGAATGAGTTCTTCATTCCAATCACAGATGTCAGTGCAGAAATTCAGCAATCCAGCATCATGAAGAACACTGAGGACTGGCTCGAAGACCGACAAAGATTCCATGTCCACGTGAGTAATGTGTGCATGATCGAAGACTTTGTCTTTGTTGAATAGCATTGAGGAATAGAAATTGGCTTGACTAGCAGTCCAGAAATGCCTCTTCCTTATGCGAGCAGAATCATAGGGGTTGTAATCTATGAAGAACACATGCTCGCTGAAGAAATCTTCAGCCTTGAACTTTTGCTTCTTTGAGAATGGATCCTTTCGCTTGGGCAGAGGAGTGTCAGTGAGTTGCATCACAACCTCAGGAATCGCAATCTCCAGTTCTTCAGGCTGAGGAATTTCTGGTTCCTCTTTAGTGGCATTCTGCGTGTTCAAAGGATCACCAGCAGCAGTTTCTTCAGCACTAGTGGCTGGAATTTCTTCATGCATAGATGAGGTGGGATGAGTTTCTCCAGAGCCCATCTGAACGGTTGGTGCGGGGGACTGAGGTATTTGTTGTATTGGGGTGAAGAGTGGAGAATTGGGAAGCTAACTTTCCCAAAAGTCATCATTCATCACAGGCGTAGTGCATCCAATATCCATGTCTTCATCTTCAATTTCTTCAACGCCAGCCTCTTCAGCTGTGAACTGAGGCATTGACGAGGAAGCAACAGGCGTTGAAGGGATCGCATCCACTTCAATTTCTTCATCAATCTGCTCTGACGAAGCAGCAGAATGATTTTCTTCATCAGATCCACTAGGGATCACATATTCTTCACCAAAAGGAACAAGGTCCTTTGATGGCATGGTGGAAATCGGAAAAACATCAATCGGATTTTTAAACGAGCTGGTCATAGGCTTCATTTTCTTCGGAGCTGAAGAATCTGAAGCAGCTGATGCTTTCCTTTTCTTCACTGCAGCTAGCTCTACAGCCTTGGTCTTCTTCACATCTGATGCAGATGGAAGGGTAGGAGTTGGTGTAGGCGCAGGAGGAGCTGAGGAATCTGTTTGAATTTCCTCAGGCGCAACTGTTGCAGTTGCCCTGACTTCTTCATTTTCTTCAGGCGCACCACTAGTGGATGCCCTGGCAATTTCTTCAGCGGCTGGAATGGAGTCATCAGCCCTGGAACTAGCATTTTCATCAGCAGCCTGAAAGTCATCAGCGGTGCTGGCATGTTCTTCAGTTTGCTGAGTAGAAGCTTCAGCTTGAGGGATTTCTTGTTGCGATGGGGCTGCAACATTGGTGAACTTCTCAGTCAGTTTAACGAACCTGACTTTGGCTCCTTGCCAATCAGCATAATAAGCATTGAAATCATCGCTGAGGACTTTGATTTCAGCTTGGATCTTGAGGAGTTCATTGGTTGTCATTTTGACAACGTTTTTCCTCAAGAACTTCTCTTTCCTGAACTGAGCCTTCTTGATTTGTCTAGCCTTCTCAAATTTCCATTTCTCTTCAGTGATGAAATGGGTCAGCATGTGACTTTGGCCAGGAGTCAAATGAAAATCAGGCATAGGAGTGTTTGGGTCCTTGTGCCAGAGATCAATGTAATCGAGGATCGCCCTTGGATCCAAAAGCAGTGGTACATTTGTGCCTTTGGCTCTAGCGGCCCTTTCTTGTCTGTCTCTGATGATTTGTGCAAGTTCATCATCATCAGCTTCATCGTCAGATGGCACTTGGAAGGCAACATGTTTCTTCTTCAGACTTGGACGAGGACCTCGGCCAGCTGTTGCCTTTGTCTTCAGCAGAGTGGGGCCTGATGAAGAGTTTGGTGCAGCTGAGGAACTCGCTGAGACACCAGAGGCAATAGAGATGCCTGCAGTCCTTTGGCACGTGGCCAGATGTATAGGTGTTGAGGACCTTGCCGGAGCAGCTGAGGACTTTCGGGGAGGAGCTGATGACTTTGGAGGAGCAGGAGCAGCATGAGGAACTGGCCATGAGGGCTTTGAAGAATCTGGCCGTGAGGGTTTTGAAGATTCTAGCCGTGAGGGCATTGCTGAGGAACTTGGCCGCGAGGGCACAGTTGGTGAAGCACTTGGCTTGTGAGCTGGCTTCTTTGCCATTGATTTTCTAGGCTTGACAGAGGCCTCAGTGGCAGCAGCAGTAGCAGAGTCTTCATTGAATTTCCTCACTACTTCTTTGGCTTGTCTTGCCAACTTGGCTTGGCGTTTGGCCCATTCTTCAGGGAAATCCTCACCATGCTTGATGCTGGTGGGGTCAGCTTCTTGGCCAGGTGCCAATGGAGCTCTTGGGCATGGAGGATTTAGTGCGAATTTCTTCATATACTTTGGAGTTACATACCTGTACTCCCTCCATTCTCTTGCCCATCTCCTTTCAATCCTTTGTATGCGCACCTTGCGCTGATTTTTGTTTTCCTTTCCGAACTTAACCTCATCAGGTGTGCAATAGTCAGCATAGATGTCCTCAGGTATTTCAAACGCAGTCATGACCTCAGGCCTCTTTCCTCCTTTATGTGGCTTCTTACCGTCTGCCATATTCTTCAGTTGAGGAATTTGAACAATGGAATTCTCTGAAGAAGTATGCAACTTTTCTTCGAGGAACGCTGCAAATGAGTTAAGTTGATGAGAACCTAGTGATTCAGCAGCGGACATGAGTACCTGTGAACAGAGTATAGTTGCGAGGAATTTGGAGAGGTCATATGCGTTCTCAGAAGGTTTTCAAAAAGAACAAGTTTGAGGTTTGAAGAATTTCACTAAGCGTTCTTTGTCTTAGGTTCCAGAGTTGTATAGATCGAGGATCCACACAATTGAGGAATCTTGAAGAAAAATGATGCTTAGAGAAATGAATCAAGAACAGATGACTAGTGAGGTGTTTTGTGTGTGAGGATTTGAAGAATAAAACACCTCTGAAGATTTTGTAGAGAAAATTTGAATCAAAGAGGGCAGTAAAAAAGTAACTTTTAATTACCCTTGACGAAGAACACGACGAACTGAGAAGTGTAGATTTGAGGCTCGTTAGTTCGGATCTTCCACGCCCTAACTCGGCGGAGGAAGACAGCTACGGTGGCGGCGGAGTGAAGATTTCCATGGCCGGCGCGAGTACGACGGCGACGAGGTCGAGGCAGTGAACTCTTCCTCACCGATGACGATGGAGTAGCGGCGGCGCTAGGGTTTGAGAAGCTCAAGTGAGAGAGAGAGAGCGGTCGAGCGGAGTAAAGGAAGTGAGGAAGGGGTGAGGGGGTATTCATAGTCGTAGTGAAAAATTGTTTGCCCAAAGATTTAGGACGAACGTGCCCCTGAC
Source organism: Triticum aestivum (assembly GCF_018294505.1). NCBI lineage: Eukaryota > Viridiplantae > Streptophyta > Magnoliopsida > Poales > Poaceae > Triticum > Triticum aestivum. The sequence goes on from NC_057804.1 coordinate 475,431,563, forward strand.
CCTTCTCATTCGCTTGACATGTGTCACCCACGTACTGAAAAGTGGAGATCGTGTTAGATCGTGGGTGAATAGATAAGTCTATCGTGGGATACGGGACGGTTTGAGCGGCAAAACCGAAAATTTGGATAAGATAAGTTCTTAAGTTTCGTTCGCAATTTCTTCAGCTGACAAGGACATAGTGAAGATTTTGAACGAGTTTCAAATAGAACGCACATGAAGAATTTGTGAATAGACTGGGTTGAGTATAGCATAGAGGGGGAAGGGTCCGATCACATTCACTTAGCAGAAAATGCAACTTGAAGAAATAGCCATAAGTGAATGATGTATAGGACATAAACTCATATATATATAGCCAATGAAGAAAAACGATGAAAATAGTGAAGATTTTGCAAAATTGAAGAATTTGAAAAACTAAAGATTTTCAAAACTGAGGAATTTCAAAAATGAAGATTTACAACTTTGGTGGTGGCGTGACCCACCGTATAAGAATGATGATTTCAGACACCGCGTACAATTGTCGTAGGGTTCTGAGAATCAAATTCTTCATTAATTTCTTCACACTCAGAGTGTTATTCTTCATTGATTGAAGAAAAACATTTCTTCATGTGTTGCACATCTAAGTCATCAATTTTGTATAAGTGTTAGGATGAGTGTCCTTTTTCAAAGAACATTCGAAGACTCTAAGATATTTAGCTCACGCCGCAACTTGCTAAATCTCTTCTCATCCAAGGGCTTTGTGAAGATATCGGCTAGCTGTTCTTCAGTCTTCACGTGCTTGATGGAGATGTCGCCCTTCAACACATGATCACGAAGAAAATGATGACGAATCTGAATGTGCTTTGTCTTCGAGTGTTGAACTGGGTTGTGAGCAATCTTGATGGCACTCTCATTGTCACAGAGGAGAGGCACATTCTTCACGTTGACGCCATAGTCCTTGAGCGTTTGCTTCATCCACAGCAATTGAGCACAGCAAGAACCAGCAGCAATGTACTCAGCTTCCGCAGTACAGTGATACGCAATTATGTTTCTTCGAGGACCAACAGACCAAGGATCGTCCGAGGAAATGACAAGTACCAGACGTTGACTTGCGGTCCACATGATCACCAGCATAGTCAGAGTCAGAATATCCAATGAGATCAAAAGTAGAGCCCTTGGGGTACCATAATCCTAGTGTTGGTGTGTGAGCTAGATATCGAAGAATATGCTTCACAGCCTTATGGTGTGATTCCTTCGGTGTAGGTTGAAATCGGGCACACATGCAAACACTAAGCATTATATCTGGCCTAGATGCACATAAGTACAATAAAGAACCAATCATGGAGCGGTATGCCTTGTGATCGAAGTCAATACCATTTTCATCAGTGCATAGATGGCCATTTGTGGGCATAGGAATTTTGACGCCTTTGCAATCTTGCATGCCGAATTTCCTCAGAACATCCTTGAGGTATTTCTCCTAAGATATGAATATGCCATTGTGCTGTTGATGAATTTGAAGACCTAAGAAGAATTTCAACTCTCCCATCATAGACATTTGATATTCTTCACTCATCATTATAGGAAAATTCATCACTATAACGTTGGTCAGTACAGCCAAAGATAATATCATCAACATATATTTGGCACACAAACAATTCACCATCATAAGATTTAGTAAAGAGAGTAGGGTCGAGTGAACCGGGTGTGAAGCCATTCTTCACGAAGAATTCCTTCAAAGTATCATACCACGCCCGAGGGGCCTGCTTGAGGCCATAGAGGGCCTTGTTGAGTCTGAAGACTTTGTCAGGATTCTTTGGATCTTCAAAACCTGGGGGTTGAGCAACATATACTTCTTCCTCAATCTTACCATTGAGGAATGCACTTTTCACATCCATTTGATATAAAGTGATATTATGATGGTTAGCATAAGCAAGTAATATGCGAATAGCCTCAAGTCTAGCAACAGGTGCAAAAGTTTCATCGAAATCAATTCCTTCAACCTGTGTGTAGCCTTGAGCTACAAGTCGTGCCTTATTCCTCACCACAAGGCCATTTTCATCTTGCTTGTTGCGGTAGATGCACTTTGTGCCAATGATATTATGCTTGCGAGGATCTGGACGTTTGACCAGTTCCCAGACATTGTTGAGCTCGAACTGATGTAATTCTTCTTGCATGGCCTGAATCCACTCAGGCTCCAGAAATGCTTCATCTACCTTAGTGGGCTCTGTGATGGAGACAAAAGCATAGTGCCCACAAAAGTTAGATAAATGTGAAGCTTTTGAGCGGGTGAAAGGACCTAGTGCTTCAATGTCATCGATGATCTTTTCAACTTGCACTTATTTTGCAACGCGAGGATGAGCTGGTTGTTGTCGAGGAACTTGATCAGCATTTTCTTCAGCACCATTTTCTTCAGCATTGTCTTCAGGTGCATTAGCTCGACGATCTTCACGTTCTGGAATGAATTCTTCAGTAGATTCTTTGGTAGGAATGACATCCTCAGTAGCCTTGAACTTGATAGAATCCTCAGGTGTTGGTTCATCTATCATAGAAGGTAGGTGCTCTCTTTGTGAGCCATTAGTTTCATCGAACCGCACATCTACAGTTTCAACAACCTTGTGAAGAGCGTTGTTGAAGACTCTGTAGGTGTGCGAGTCCTTTCCGTAACCAAGCATAAAACCTTCATGTGCTTTCGGTGCAAATTTAGCATTGTGATGAGGATCTCTAATCCAACATTTAGCACCGAAGACTTTGAAATAACTCACATTGGGTTTCTTGTCAGTGAGGAGTTCATAGGCAGTCTTCTTGAAGAATTTGTGAAGATATACCCGATTGATGACGTGGCATGAAGTATCAATTGCCTCAATCCAGAAACAACGAGGCGTATTGTATTCATCAAGCATAGTGCGAGCCATTTTAGCGAGGGTTCTATTCTTGCGCTCCACGACGCCATTCTGCTGAGGAGTATAAGGAGCAGATAACTCATGAGTAATACCAAGTTCATCAAGATAGCCATCAAGACCGAAATTCTTGAACTCAGTCCCATTGTCAGTTCTGATGTGCTTGATCTTCACACCAAAGTTGGTTGAAGCCCTCGAGGAAAATCGTTTGAAGATTTCCTGCACTTCATGTTTGTAAGTGACAATGTGTACCCATGTGTAACGAGAATAGTCATCAACAATAACAAAGCCATATAGAGATGCATCATTTTTAACAGCAGAATAATGATTAGGACCAAAGAGATCCATGTGAAGCAATTCGAATGGACGAGTAGTGGTCATGATAGTCTTCGCTGGATGCTTGGCCTTGGTCATTTTTCCAGCTTCACAGGCTCCACACAAGTGATCCTTGAGGAATTTGACATTCTCAATGCCAATGACCTGCTTCTTCTTTGCAAGCGTGTGCAAATTCCTCATGCCTGCGTGACCAAGTCGTCGATGCCATAGCCAGCCTTCTGAAGCTTTTGCCAGTAAGCACACGACTGGTTGTGGTCCTGTAGAGAAATCAACAATATACAAATCTCCTCTCCTAAAGCCTTCGAAGACTTTGGAATGGTCAGCTTCCATGATCACAACACAACGATATATTCCAAAGACAACAACCATATCGAGATCACAAAGCATTGAGACAGACATGAGGTTGTATCCTAAGGACTCGACAAGCATGACTTTGTCCATGTGTCGATCCTTTGAGATCGCAACCTTACCTAGACCCAATACCTGCTTTTGCCTTTGTCAGCGAAGATGATATGCTTCAGATGTGACAGTGATAAAGGAGCATCTATCAATAGATTCTTGTCACCCGTCATGTGATTTGTACATCCACTATCGAGGACCCACTCATTTGCTTTGGGCTGATCATCCTGCAGATGAATTAGTGCATCTTACGAACTCATATACTTCATCAGTGAAGAATATGACGTCAAATTCATCAGTTCAATTTCATCAAGCAATAGCACAGATAAGCAGTGTGAGGACGTGTGAAATGAAAGTTCATTTCATCATGATTCGCCTGCGTCCTTTCAGGCATTTTTGTCAGGCCCCCAGTGAAGGAAATATTCCCTAGAGGCAATAATAAAGTTATTATTTTCCTTATTTCATGATAAATGTTTATTATTCATGCTAGAATTGTATTAACCGGAAACATAATACATGTGTGAATACATAGACAAACATAGTGTCACTAGTATGCCTGTACTTGACTAGCTCATTTATCAAAGATGGTTATGTTTCCTAGCCATGGACAAAAGAGTTGTCATTTGATTAATGGGATCACATCATTAGGAGAATGATGTGATTGACATGACCCATTCTGTTAGCCTAGCACTTGATCATTTAGTATGTTGCTATTGCTTTCTTCATGACTTATACATGTTCCTGTAACTATGAGAATTATGCAACTCCCGTTTACCGGAGGAACACTTTGGGTACTACCAAACGTCACAATGTAACTGGGTGATTATAAAGGAGTACTACAGGTGTCTCCGAAGGTACATGTTGAGTTGGCGTATTTCGAGATTAGGTTTTGTCACTCCGATTGTCGGAGAGGTATCTCAGGGCCCTCTCGGTGATGCACATCTTTATAAGCCTTGCAAGCAATGTGACCAAATGAGTTGGTTACGGAATGATGCATTATGGAACGAGTAAAGAGACTTGCCGGTAATGAGGTTGAACTAGGTATTGGATACCGACGATCAAATCTCGGGCAAGTAACATACCGATGACAAAGGGAACAACGTATGTTGTTATGCGGTTTGACCGATAAAGATCTTCATAGAATATGTAGGAACCAATATGGGCATCCAGGTTCCGCTATTGGTTATTGACCAAGAATAGTTCTAGGTCATGTCTACATAGTTCTCGAACCCATAGGGTCCGCACGCTTAACATTACGATGATAGTTATATTATGAGTTTATGAGTTTTGATGTACCGAAGGAGTTCGGAGTCCCGGATGAGATCGGGGACATGACGAGGAGTCTCGAAATGGTCGAGACGTAAAGATCGGTATATTGGACGACTATATTCGGAGTTCGTAAAGGTTCCGAGTGATTCGGGTATTTTTCGGAGTACCGGAGAGTTACGGGAATTCGCTGGGAGAAGTATTGGGCCTTATTGGGCCATACGGGAAAGAGAGAGGGGCTGCCTAGGGCAGGCCGCGCGCCCCCCCAAGGCCTAGTCCGACTTGGACTAAGGGGAGGGGCCGCACCCCCTCCTTCCTTCCCTTCTCTCTTCCCTTTCCTTCTCTCCTACTCCTACTACATGGAAGGTCTCCTAGTTGGACTAGGAAAGGAGGGAGTCCTACTCCCGGTGGGAATAGGACTCCTCCCTGGCGCGCCCTCCCTTGGCCGGCCGCCCCCTTCCCCTTGCTCCTTTATATACGGGGGCAGGGGGCACCCCATGACACACAAGTTGATTTACGGATCGTTCCTTAGCCATGTGCGGTGCCCCCCTCCACCATATTCCACCTCGGTCATATCGTCGCGGAGTTTAGGCGAAGCCCTGTGCCGGTAGAGCATCATCATCGTCACCACACCGTCGTGCTGACGGAACTCATCCCCGAAGCTTTGCTGGATCGGAGCCCGGGGATCGTCATCGAGCTGAACGTGTGCTGAACTCGGAGGTGCCGTACGTTTGGTCCTTGGATCGGTCGGATCGTGAAGACGTACGACTACATCAACCGCGTTGTCATAACGCTTCCGCTTATGGTCTACGAGGGTACATGAACAACACTCTCCCCTCTCGTTGCTATGCCATCACCACGATCTTGCGTGTGCGTAGGATTTTTTTTAAAATTACTACGTTCCCCAACAGTGGTATCAGAGCCAGGTTTTATGTGTAGATGTCATATGCACGAGTAGAACACAAGTGAGTTGTGGGTGATACGAGTCATACTGCTTACCAGCATGTCATACTTTGGTTCGGCGGTATTGTGAGATGAAGCGGCCCGGACCGACATTACGCGTACGCTTACGCGAGACTGGTTTCACCGTTACGAGCACTCGTGCTTAAAGGTGACTGGCGGGTGTCTGTCTCTCTCACTTTAGCTGAATCGAGTGTGGCTACGCCCGATCCTTGCGAAGGTTAAAACAACACTAACTTGACGAACTATCGTTGTGGTTTTGATGCGTAGGTAAGAACGGTTCTTGCTAAGCCCGTAGCAGCCACGTAAAACTTGCAACAACAAAGTAGAGGACGTCTAACTTGTTTTTGCAGGGCATGTTGTGATGTGATATGGTCAAGACGTGATGATATATTTTATTGTATGAGATGATCATGTTTTGTAACCGAAGTTATCGGCAACTGGCAGGAGCCATATGGTTGTCGCTTTATTGTATGAAATGCAAACGCGCTGTAATTGCTTTACTTTATCACTAAGCGGTAGCGATAGTCGTAGAAGCAATAGATGGCGTAAACGACAATGATGCTACGATGGAGATCAAGGTGTCGCGCCGGTGACGATGGTGATCACGATGGTGCTTCGGAGATGGAGATCACAAGCACAAGATGATGATGGCCATATCATATCACTTATATTGATTGCGTGTGATGTTTATCCTTTATGCATCTTATCTTGCTTTGATTGACGGTAGCATTTTAAGATGATCTCTCACTAAAAATTATCAAGAAGTGTTCTCCCTGAGTATGCACCGTTGCCAAAGTTCGTCGTGCCCAGACACCACGTGATGATCGGGTGTGATAAGCTCTACGTCCATCTACAACGGGTGCAAGCCAGTTTTGCACACGCAGAATACTCAGGTTAAACTTGACGAGCCTAGCATATGCAGATATGGCCTCAGAACACGGAGACCGAAAGGTCGAGCGTGAATCATATAGTAGATATGATCAACATAGTGATGTTCACCATTGAAAACTACTCCATCTCACGTGATGATCGGTTATGGTTTAGTTGATTTGGATCACGTGATCACTTAGATGACTAGAGAGATGTCTGTCTAAGTGGGAGTTCTTAAGTAATATGATTAATTGAACTTAAATTTATCATGAACTTAGTCCTGGTAGTATTTTGCAAATTATGTTATAGATCAATAGCTCGCGTTGTTGCTTTCATATGATTATTTTGATATGTTCCTAGAGAAAACTATGTTGAAAGATGTTAGTAGCAATGATGCGGATTGGATCCGTGATCCGAGGTTTATCCTCATTGCTGCACAGAAGAATTATGTCCTTAATGCACCGCTAGGTGACAGACCTATTGCAGGAGCAGATACAGACGTTATGAACGTTTGGCTAGCTCAATATGATGACTACTTGATAGTTTAGTGCACCATGCTTAACGGCTTAGAATCGGGACTTCAAAGACGTTTTGAACGTCATGGACCATATGAGATGTTCTAGGAGTTGAAGTTAATATTTCAAGCAAATACCTGAGTTGAGAGATATGAAGTCTCCAACAAGTTCTATGGCTAAAAGATGGAGGAGAATCGCTCAACTAGTGAGCATGTGCTCAGATTGTCTGGGTACTACAATCGCTTGAATCAAGTGGGAGTTAATCTTCCAGATAAGATAGTGATTGACAGAATTCTCTAGTCACCATCACCAAGTTAGTAGAACTTTGTGATGAACTATAGTATGAAAGGGATGACGAAAACGATTCCCGAGCTCTTCGTAATGTTGAAATCAACGAAGGTAGAAATCAAGAAAGAGCATCAAGTGTTGATGGTTGACAAGATAACTAGTTTCAAGAAAAGGGCAAAGGGAAAATAAAGGGGAACTTCAAGTAGAATGACAAGAAAGTTGTCACTCCCGCGAAGAAGCCCAAAGCTGGACCAAAGCCTGAAACTGAGTGATTATACTGCAAAGGAAATGGTCAGAAATGCCTTGAATATTTGGTGGATAAGAAGGATGGCAAAGTGAACAAGGGTATATTTGATATACATGTTATTGATGTGTACCTTACTAGTGTTTATATTAACCCCTGAGTATTTGATACTTGTTCGGTTGCTAAGATTAGTAACTCGAAACAGGAGTTACAGAATAAACAGAGACTAGTTGAAGGGGAAGTGACGATGAGTGTTGGAAGTAGTTCCAAGATTGATATGATCATCATCGCACACTCCCTATACTTTCGGGATTAGTGTTAAACCTAAATAAATGTTATTTGGCGTTTGCGTTGAGCATGAATATGATTTGATCATGTTTATTGCAATATGGTTATTCATTTAAAATCAGAGAATAATTGTTGTTCTGTTTACATGAATAAAACCTTCGATGGTCATACACACAATGAAAATAGTTTATTGGATCTCGATCGTAGTGATACACATATTCATAATGTTGATGCCAAAAGATGCAAAGTTAATAATGATAGTGTAACTTATTTGTGGCACTGCCGTTTAGGTCATATCGGTGTAAAGCGCGTGAAGAAACTCCATACTGATGGAATTTTGGAATCACTTGATTATGAATCACTTGGTACTTGCGAACCGTGCCTCATGAGCAAGATGACTAAAACACCGTTCTCCGGTACTATGGAGAGAGCAACAGATTTGTTGGAAATCATACATACAGATGTATGCGGTCCGATGAATGTTGAAGCTCATGGCGGATATCGTTATTTTCTCACCTTCACAGATGATTTAAGCAGATATGGGTATATCTACTTAATGAAACACAAGTCTGAAACATTTGAAAAGTTCAAAGAATTTCAGAGTGAAGTGGAGAATCATCGTAACAAGAAAATAAAGTTTCTACGATCTGATCATGGAGGAGAATATTTGAGTTACGAGTTTGGTCTTCAATTAAAACAATGTGGAATAGTTTCACAAACTCATGCCACCTGGAACACCACAGCTTAATGGTGTGTCCGAACGACATAATCGTACTTTACTAGATATAATGCGATCTATGATGTCTCTTATCGGTTTACCACTATCGTTTTGGGGCTATGCATTAGAGACAGCTGCATTCACGTTTAATAGGGAACCATCTAAATCCGTTGAGATGACACCATATGAACTATGGTTTAGCAATAAACCTAAGCTGTCGTTTCTTAAAGTTTGGAGTTGCGATGCTTATATGAAAAAAGGTTTTCAACTTGATAAGCTCGAACCCAAATCGGAGAAGTGCGTCTTCATAGAATACACCTTCTATCACAGATCCAAAGGCAAGTTATTCGTTGCTAATATGGATCCTTTCTAGGGAAGAAGTTTCTCTCGAAAGAAGTGAGTGGGAGGAAAGTAGAACTTGATGAGGTAATTGTACCTTCTCCCTTATTGGAAAGTAGTTCATCACAGAAATCAGTTCCAGTGATTCCTACACCAATTAGTGAGGAAGTTAATGATGATGATCATGAAACTTCAGATCAAGTTGCTACCAAACCTCGTAGGTCTTCCAGAGTAAGATCCGCACCAAAGTGGTACGGTAATCATGTTCTGGAAGTCATGTTACTAGACCATGATGAACCTACGAAATATGAGGAAGCGATGATGAGCCCAGATTCCACGAAATGGCTTGAGGCCATAAAATCTGAGATATGATCCATGTATGAGAACAAAGTATGGACTTTAATTGATTTGCTCGATGATCAGCAAGCCATGTTAAATAAATGGATCTTCAAGAGGAAGACGGACACGAATAGTAGTGTTACTATCTACTAAGCTCGACTTGTTGCAAAAGGTTTTTCGACAAGTTCAAAGTGTTGAATACGATGAGATTTTCTCACTCGTATCGATGCTTAAGTCTGTCTGAATAATGTTAGCAATTGCCACATTTTATGAAATCTGGCAAATGGATGAGAAAACTGCATTCCTTAATGGATTTTTAAAGAAGATTTGTATAGATGCAACCAGAAAGTTTTTGTTAATCCTAAAGGTGCTAACAAATTGTACAAGCTCCAGCGATCCATCTATGGACTGGTGCAAGCATCTCGGAGTTGGAATATATGCTTTGATGAGTTGATCAAAGCATATGGTTTTATACAGACTTTTGAAGAAGTCTGTATCTACAAGAAAGTGAGTGGGAGCTCTGTAGCATTTTTAATATTATATGTGGATGACATATTGTTAATTGCAAATGATATGGAAATTCTGGATAGCATGAAAGGATACTTGAATAAGAGTTTTTCAAAGCAAGACCTCGGTGAAGCTGCTTACACATTGAGCATCAAGATCTATATAGATAGATCAAGACGCTTGATAAGATTTTTCAATAAGTACATACCTTGATAAATTTTTGAAATAGTTCAAAATGGAATAGTCAAAGAAGGAGTTCTTGCCTGTGTTACAAGGTGTGAAGTTGAGTAAGACTCAAGACCCGACCATTGCAGAAAATAGAAAGAGAATGAAAAAGGCATTCCCTATGCCTCAGTCATAGGTTCTATAAAGTATGCTATGCTGTGAACCAGACCTATTGTATACCTTGCTCTGTGTTTGGCAAAGGAATACAATTTTGATCTAATAAGTAGATCACTGGACATGGGTCAAGAATATCCTTAGTGAGGACTAAGGAGATGTTTCTTGATTATGGAGGTGATAAAAGAGCCCGTCATAAAAGTTACAATGATGCAAGCTTTTACACCAATCCAGAAGACTCTAAGTCTCAATCTGGATACATATTGAAAGTGGGAGCAATTAGCTATAGTAGCTCCGTGCAGAGCATTGTGGACATAGAATATTTGCGAAATACATACGGCTCTGAATATGACAGACCCATTGACTAAGCTTCTCTCACAAGCAAAACATGATCATACCTTAGTACTCTTTGGGTGTTAATCACATAGCAATGTGAACTAGATTATTGACTCTAGTAAACCCTTTGGGTGTTGATCACATGACGATGTGAACTATGGGTATTAATCACATACAGATGTGAATATTGGTGCTAAATCACATGGCGATGTGAACTAGATTATTGACTCTAGTGCAAGTGGGAGACTGAAGGAAATATGCCCTAAAGGCAATAATAAAGTTATTATTTTCCTTATTTCATGATAAATGTTTATTATTCATGCTAGAATTGTATTAACCGGAAACATAATACATGTGTGAATACATAGACAAACATAGTGTCACTAGTATGCCTCTACTTGTCTAGCTCGTTTATCAAAGATGGTTATGTTTCCTAGCCATGGACAAAAGAGTTGTCATTTGATTAATGGGATCACATCATTAGGAGAATGATGTGATTGACATGACCCGTTCCGTTAGCCTAGCACTTGATCGTTTAGTATGTTGCTATTGCTTTCTTCATGACTTATACATGTTCCTGTAACTATGAGAATTATGCAACTCCCGTTTACCGGAGGAACACTTTGGGTACTACCAAACGTCACAACGTAACTGGGTGATTATAAAGGAGTACTACAGGTGTCTCCGAAGGTACATGTTGAGTTGGCGTATTTCGAGATTAGGTTTTGTCACTCCGATTGTCGGAGAGGTATCTCTGGGCCCTCTCGGTGATGCACATCTTTATAAGCCTTGCAAGCAAGGTGACCAAATGAGTTGGTTACGGAATGATGCATTATGGAACGAGTAAAGAGACTTGCCGGTAACGAGATTGAACTAGGTATTGGATACCGACGATCAAATCTCGGGCAAGTAACATACCGATGACAAAGGGAACAACATATGTTGTTATGCGATTTGACCGATAAAGATCTTCGTAGAATATGTAGGAACCAATATGGGCATCCAGGTTCCGCTATTGGTTATTGACCGAGAATAGTTCTAGGTCATGTCTACATAGTTCTCGAACCCGTAGGGTCCGCACGCTTAACGTTACGATGACAATTATATTATAAGTTTATGAGTTTTGATGTACCGAAGGAGTTCGGAGTCCCGGATGAGATCGGGGACATGACGAGGAGTCTCGAAATGGTAGAGACATAAAGATTGATATATTGGACGACTATATTCGGAGTTCGGAAAGGTTCCGAGTGATTCGGGTATTTTTCGGAGTACCAAAGAGTTACGGGAATTCGCCGGGAGAAGTATTGGGCCTTATTGGGCCATACGGGAAAGAGAGAGGGGCTGCCTAGGGCAGGCCGCGCGCCCCCCCACGGCCTAGTCCGAATTGGACTAAGGGGAGGGGCCACACCCCCCTCCTTCCTTCCCTTCTCTCTTCCCTTTCCTTCTCTCCTACTCCTACTACATGGAAGGTCTCCTAGTTGGACTAGGAAAGGAGGGAGTCCTACTCCCGGTGGGAGTAGGACTCCTCCCTGGCGCGCCCTCCCTTGGTCGGCCGCCCCCTCCCCCTTGCTCCTTTATATACGGGGGCAGGGGGCACCCCATAACACACAAGTTGATCTACGGATCATTCCTTAGCCGTGTGCGGTGCCCCCCTCCACCATATTCCACCTCGGTCATATCGTCGCTGAGTTTAGGCAAAGCCCTGCGCCGGTAGAGCATCATCATCGTCACCACGCCATCGTGCTGACGGAACTCATCCCCGAAGCTTTGCTGGATCGGAGCCCGGGGATCGTCATCGAGCTGAATGTGTGCTGAACTCGGAGGTGCTGTACGTTCGGTACTTGGATCGGTCGGATCGTGAAGACGTATGACTACATCAACCGCGTTGCCATAACGCTTCCGCTTACGGTCTACGAGGGTACATGAACAACACTCTCCCATCTCGTTGCTATGCCATCACCATGATCTTGCGTGTGCGTAGGAATTTTTTTGAAATTACTACGTTCCCCAACAGTGGTATCAGAGCCAGGTTTTATGCGTAGATGTCATATGCACGAGTAGAACACAAGTGAGTTGTGGGCGATACAAGTCATACTGCTTACCAGCATGTCATACTTTGGTTCAGCGGTATTGTGAGATGAAGCGGCCCGGACCGACATTACGCGTACGCTTACGCAAGACTGGTTTCACCGTTACGAGCACTCGTGCTTAAAGGTGACTGGCGGGTGTCTGTCTCTCTCACTTTAGCTGAATCGAGTGTGGCTACGCCCGGTCCTTGCGAAGGTTAAAACAGCACTAACTTGACGAACTATCGTTGTGGTTTTGATGCGTAGGTAAGAACGGTTCTTGCTAAGCCCGTAGCAGCCACGTAAAACTTGCAACAACAAAGTAGAGGACGTCTAACTTGTTTTTGCAGGGCATGTTGTGATGTGATATGGTCAAGACGTGATGATATATTTTATTGTATGAGATGATCATGTTTTGTAACCGAAGTTATCGGCAACTGGCAGGAGCCATATGGTTGTCGCTTTATTGTATGAAATGCAAACGCCCTGTAATTGCTTTACTTTATCACTAAGCGGTAGCGATAGTCGTAGAAGCAATAGATGGCGTAAACGACAACGATGCTACGATGGAGATCAAGGTGTCGCGCCGGTGACGATGGTGATCACGATGGTGCTTCGGAGATGGAGATCACAAGCACAAGATGATGATGGCCATATCATATCACTTATATTGATTGCGTGTGATGTTTATCCTTTATGCATCTTATCTTGCTTTGATTGAAGGTAGCATTTTAAGATGATCTCTCACTAAAAATTATCAAGAAGTGTTCTTCCTGAGTATGCACCGTTGCCAAAGTTCGTCGTGCCCAGACACCACGTGATGATCGGGTGTGATAAGCTCTACGTCCATCTACAACGGGTGCAAGCCAGTTTTGCACACGCAGAATACTCAGGTTAAACTTGACGAGCCTAGCATATGCAGATATGGCCTCGGAACACGGAGACCGAAAGGTCGAGCGTGAATCATATAGTAGATATGATCAACATAGTGATGTTCACCATTGAAAACTACTCCATCTCACGTGATGATCGGTTATGGTTTAGTTGATTTGGATCACGTGATCACTTAGATGACTAGAGAGATGCCTGTCTAAGTGGGAGTTCTTAAGTAATATGATTAATTGAACTTAAATTTATCATGAACTTAGTCCTGGTAGTATTTTGCAAATTATGTTATAGATCAATAGCTCGCGTTGTTGCTTTCATATGATTATTTTGATATGTTCCTAGAGAAAACTATGTTGAAAGATGTTAGTAGCAATGATGCGGATTGGATCCATGATCCGAGGTTTATCCTCATTGCTGCACAGAAGAATTATGTCCTTAATGCACCGCTAGGTGACAGACCTATTGCAGGAGCAGATACAGACGTTATGAACGTTTGGCTAGCTCAATATGATGACTACTTGATAGTTTAGTGCACCATGCTTAACGGCTTAGAATCGGGACTTCAAAGACGTTTTGAACGTCATGGACCATATGAGATGTTCCAGGAGTTGAAGTTAATATTTCAAGCAAATACCCGAGTTGAGAGATATGAAGTCTCCAACAAGTTCTATGGCTAAAAGATGGAGGAGAATCGCTCAACTAGTGAGCATGTGCTCAGATTGTCTGGGTACTACAATCGCTTGAATCAAGTGGGAGTTAATCTTCCAGATAAGATAGTGATTGACAGAATTCTCTAGTCACCATCACCAAGTTAGTAGAACTTTGTGATGAACTATAGTATGAAAGGGATGACGAAAACGATTCCCGAGCTCTTCGTAATGTTGAAATCAACGAAGGTAGAAATCAAGAAAGAGCATCAAGTGTTGATGGTTGACAAGATAACTAGTTTCAAGAAAAGGGCAAAGGGAAAATAAAGGGGAACTTCAAGTAGAATGACAAGAAAGTTGTCACTCCCGCGAAGAAGCCCAAAGCTGGACCAAAGCCTGAAACTGAGTGATTATACTGCAAAGGAAATGGTCAGAAATGCCTTGAATATTTGGTGGATAAGAAGGATGGCAAAGTGAACAAGGGTATATTTGATATACATGTTATTGATGTGTACCTTACTAGTGTTTATATTAACCCCTGAGTATTTGATACTTGTTCGGTTGCTAAGATTAGTAACTCGAAACAGGAGTTACAGAATAAACAGAGACTAGTTGAAGGGGAAGTGACGATGAGTGTTGGAAGTAGTTCCAAGATTGATATGATCATCATCGCACACTCCCTATACTTTCGGGATTAGTGTTAAACCTAAATAAATGTTATTTGGCGCTTGCGTTGAGCATGAATATGATTTGATCATGTTTATTGCAATACGGTTATTCATTTAAAATCAGAGAATAATTGTTGTTCTGTTTACATGAATAAAACCTTCGATGGTCATACACACAATGAAAATAGTTTATTGGATCTCGATCGTAGTGATACACATATTCATAATGTTGATGCCAAAAGATGCAAAGTTAATAATGATAGTGCAACTTATTTGTGGCACTGCCGTTTAGGTCATATCAGTGTAAAGCGCATGAAGAAACTCCATACTGATGGAATTTTGGAATCACTTGATTATGAATCACTTGGTACTTGCGAACCGTGCCTCATGGGCAAGATGACTAAAACACCATTCTCCGGTACTATGGAGAGAGCAACAGATTTGTTGGAAATCATACATACAGATGTATGCGGGCCGATGAATGTTGAAGCTTGTGGCGGATATCGTTATTTTCTCACCTTCACAGATGATTTAAGCAGATATGGGTATATCTACTTAATGAAACACAAGTCTGAAACATTTGAAAAGTTCAAAGAATTTCAGAGTGAAGTGGAGAATCATCGTAACAAGAAAATAAAGTTTCTACAATCTGATCATGGAGGAGAATATTTGAGTTACGAGTTTGGTCTTCAATTAAAACAATGTGGAATAGTTTCACAAACTCATGCCACCTGGAACACCACAGCTTAATGGTGTGTCCGAATGACATAATCGTACTTTACTAGATTTGATGCGATCTATGATGTCTCTTATCGGTTTACCACTATCGTTTTGGGGCTATGCATTAGAGACAGCTGCATTCACGTTTAATAGGGCACCATCTAAATCCGTTGAGATGACACCATATGAACTATGGTTTAGCAGTAAACCTAAGCTGTCGTTTCTTAAAGTTTGGAGTTGCGATGCTTATATGAAAAAAGGTTTTCAACTTGATAAGCTCGAACCCAAATCGGAGAAGTGCGTCTTCATAGAATACACCTTCTATCACAGATCCAAAGGCAAGTTATTCGTTGCTAATATGGATCCTTTCTAGGGAAGAAGTTTCTCTCGAAAGAAGTGAGTGGGAGGAAAGTAGAACTTGATGAGGTAATTGTACCTTCTCCCTTATTGGAAAGTAGTTCATCACAGAAATCAGTTCCAGTGATTCCTACACCAATTAGTGAGGAAGTTAATGATGATGATCATGAAACTTCAGATCAAGTTGCTACCAAACCTCGTAGGTCTTCCAGAGTAAGATCCGCACCAAAGTGGTACGGTAATCATGTTCTGGAAGTCATGTTACTAGACCATGATGAACCTACGAAATATGAGGAAGCGATGATGAGCCCAGATTCCACGAAATGGCTTGAGGCCATAAAATCTGAGATATGATCCATGTATGAGAACAAAGTATGGACTTTAATTGATTTGCTCGATGATCAGCAAGCCATGTTAAATAAATGGATCTTCAAGAGGAAGACGGACATGAATAGTAGTGTTACTATCTACTAAGCTCGACTTGTTGCAAAAGGTTTTTCGACAAGTTCAAAGTGTTGAATATGATGAGATTTTCTCACTCGTATCGATGCTTAAGTCTGTCTGAATCATGTTAGCAATTGCCACATTTTATGAAATCTGGCAAATGGATGACAAAACTGCATTCCTTAATGGATTTTTAAAGAAGAGTTGTATATGATGCAACCAGAAAGTTTTTGTCAATCCTAAAGGTGCTAACAAATTGTACGAGCTCCAGCGATCCATCTATGGACTGGTGCAAGCATCTCGGAGTTGGAATATATGCTTTGATGAGTTGATCAAAGCATATGGTTTTATACAGACTTTTGAAGAAGTCTGTATCTACAAGAAAGTGAGTGGGAGCTCTGTAGCATTTTTAATATTATATGTGGATGACATATTGTTAATTGGAAATGATATGGAAATTCTGGATAGCATGAAAGGATACTTGAATAAGAGTTTTTCAAAGCAAGACCTCGGTGAAGCTGCTTACACATTGAGCATCAAGATCTATATAGATAGATCAAGATGCTTGATAAGATTTTTCAATAAGTACATACCTTGATAATTTTTTTGAAATAGTTCAAAATGGAATAGTCAAAGAAGGAGTTCTTGCCTGTGTTACAAGGTGTGAAGTTGAGTAAGACTCAAGACCCGACCATTGCAGAAAATAGAAAGAGAATGAAAAAGGCATTCCCTATGCCTCAGTCATAGGTTCTATAAAGTATGCTATGCTGTGAACCAGACCTATTGTATACCTTGCTCTGTGTTTGGCAAAGGAATACAATTTTGATCTAATAAGTAGATCACTGGACATGGGTCAAGAATATCCTTAGTGAGGACTAAGGAGATGTTTCTCGATTATGGAGGTGATAAAAGAGCCCGTCATAAAAGTTACAATGATGCAAGCTTTTACACCAATCCAGAAGACTCTAAGTCTCAATCTGGATACATATTGAAAGTGGGAGCAATTAGCTATAGTAGCTCCGTGCAGAGCATTGTGGACATAGAATATTTGCGAAATACATACGGCTCTGAATATGACAGACCCATTGACTAAGCTTCTCTCACAAGCAAAACATGATCATACCTTAGTACTCTTTGGGTGTTAATCACATAGCAATGTGAACTAGATTATTGACTCTAGTAAACCCTTTGGGTGTTGATCACATGACGATGTGAACTATGGGTATTAATCACATACAGATGTGAATATTGGTGCTAAATCACATGGCGATGTGAACTAGATTACTGACTCTAGTGCAAGTGGGAGACTGAAGGAAATATGCCCCAGAGGCAATAATAAAGTTATTATTTTCCTTATTTCATGATAAATGTTTATTATTCATGCTAGAATTGTATTAACTGGAAACATAATACATGTGTGAATACATAGACAAACATAGTGTCACTAGTATGCCTCTACTTGACTAGCTTGTTTATCAAAGATGGTTATGTTTCCTAGCCATGGACAAAAGAGTTGTCATTTGATTAATGGGATCACATCATTAGGAGAATGATGTGATTGACATGACCCATTTGGTTAGGCTAGCACTTGATCGTTTAGTATGTTGCTATTGCTTTCTTCATGACTTATACATGTTCCTGTAACTATGAGAATTATGCAACTCCCGTTTACCGGAGGAATACTTTGGGTACTACCAAACGTCACAACGTAACTGGGTGATTATAAAGGAGTACTACAGGTGTCTCCGAAGGTACATGTTGATTTGGCGTATTTCGAGATTAGGTTTTGTCACTCCGATTGTTGGAGAGGTATCTCTGGGCCCTCTCGGTGATGCACATCTTTATAAGCCTTGCAAACAATGTGACCAAATGAGTTGGTTACGGAATGATGCATTATGGAACGAGTAAAGAAACTTGCCAGTAACGAGATTGAACTAGGTATTGGATACCGACGATCAAATCTCGGGCAAGTAACATACCGCTGACAAAGGGAACAACGTATGTTGTTATGCGGTTTGACCGATAAAGATCTTCGTAGAATATGTAGGAACCAATATGGGCATCCAGGTTCCGCTATTGGTTATTGACCGAGAATAGTTCTAGGTCATGTCTACATAGTTCTCGAACCCGTAGGGTCCGCACGCTTAACGTTACGATGACAGTTATATTATGAGTTTATGAGTTTTGATGTACCGAAGGAGTTCAGAGTCCCGGATGAGATCGGGGACATGACGAGGAGTCTCGAAATGGTCGAGACGTAAAGATCGATATATTGGACGACTATATTCGGAGTTCGGAAAGGTTCCGAGTGATTCGGGTATTTTTCGGACTACCGGAGAGTTACGGGAATTCGCCGGGAGAAGTATTGGGCCTTATTGGGCCATACGGAAAAGAGAGAGGGGCTGCCTAGGGCAGGCCGCGCGCCCTCCCAAGGCCTAGTCCGAATTGGACTAAGGGGAGGGGCCGCACCCCCTCCTTGCTTCCCTTCTCTCCTCCCTTTCCTTCTCTCCTACTCCTACTACATGGAAGGTCTCCTAGTTGGACTAGGAAAGGAGGGAGTCCTACTCCCGGTGGGAGTAGGACTCCTCCCTGGCGCGCCCTCCCTTGGCCGGCCGCCCCCTCCCCCTTGCTCCTTTATATACGGGGGCAGGGGGCACCCCATGACACACAAGTTGATCTACGGATCGTTCCTTAGCCTTGTGCGGTGCCCCCCTCCACCATATTCCACCTCGGTCATATCGTCGCGGAGTTTAGGCGAAGCCCTGCGCCGGTAGAGCATCATCATCGTCACCACGCCGTCGTGCTGAAGGAACTCATCCCCGAAGCTTTGCTGGATCGGAGCCCGGGGATCGTCATCGAGCTGAACGTGTGCAGAACTCAGAGGTGCCGTACGTTTGGTACTTGGATCAGTCGGATCGTGAAGACGTACGACTACATCAACCGCGTTGTCATAACGCTTCCGCTTACGGTCTACGAGGGTACATGGACAACACTCTCCCCTCTCGTTGGTATGCCATCACCATGATCTTGCGTGTGCGTAGGAATTTTTTTGAAATTACTACGTTCCCCAACACCCAGCAAATTCTGTAGACGTTAAAGCACGTCTGGAGACCTGACCCTGCGAAAGAAGTTAGTTCTTTTTCTTCACCACCCACATCTGAAGGGGTGGCAAAGAATTCATCACTCTGCGAGCACCATATGAGAAAGGTGGCATAGAAGCTAGTCCACTTTGTTTCACATAAGAGGGGTTAGGGTAAGCATATGAATAAGCAGAGAAATTCTTCGAGGACTTATGAACATAATGATTTGAATAATAATGCGCATATTCATAGCCCTTAGCTCTACCCTGCGAAACATAAGGGTTAGCACGATGATGTTCATATGAGGACTTTGATCCATTTGAGGAATTTGATTCATGTGAAGAATTAGGTCCATATGAAGAATTGGATCTGGGGTTCCTGTTCTTCACAGGTGGTGTCATGAGGACATTCACCTGAAGACTTTCAACATAACTTTTGGGGACCCAGATTTTCTTCATAGGGGAACCGTTCCTGCAGTTAGTGCCAATATATGTAGCAAATACTTCACCATTCTGATTTTTGAACAGTTTATAGTTGGAGTCAAATGACTCATCAGAAGAATGAGGAGATTCACATGTAAAGCCAGATAAGTTAGATGGATCAACTGGAGGTCCCTTTGCAGCAACCCATGAGGTTTTGGGGTACTGCTCAGGCTTCCAATATGTTCCATCAGCATTGAGTTTCCTCTCAAAGGCAATACCCTCTTTCCTAGGGTTCCTGTTGAGGATCTGCTTTTTAAGCACATCACAAAGAGTCTGATGCCCTTTGAGGCTTTTGTACATGCCTGTCATATACAATTCCTTCAGCCCTACATCGTCAGTGATACTAGCAATGTCCTCAGATGAGGAATTAGTGATAGCAGAGGCAGGTGAAGAATTTGTAACATTTTAAGCATTTGAACATTCAGGTGAAGAATTAGCAGATTCACGTTCAATGCACTTTAAGCATGGAGGAACAAATTCTTCCTGAGTAGCGCTGATTTGTTGAGCAAGTAATGAATCGCTCTCCTTCTGAAGATCTTCATAACTCACTCTTAGCTTCTCAAGATCTTGCTTTCTTTGAAGAAATTCATAAGAAAGCTTCTCGTGATCAGATAAGAGAGTTTTATGATGACTTTGAAGGTTGTCAAACTTAGACTGAAGTCTCTGAAGATTTTCAGTTAAGTCTTTAGTGCGGTCCATTTCATCACCCAACATATCATCACTTTTGTCTAGCATCTTTTGAAGTTTTTCAATAGCCTTTTGTTGTTTCACAGCAATCTTAGCAAGTTTAGAGTAGCTAGGCTTAAGATTTTCATCAGATTCATCCTCACTAGATTCAGAGGAGGGGTATTTTGTTACCTTGGCACCCTTTGCCATGAAGCAATAGGTGGGAGCGTAGTCATCATTATCTTGTCAGCCTTGTTGGTGGGGTCAATTTCTTCAGAGTTGAAGATGGACTTGCTGACGAATGCAGTAGCGAGAGCCAGACTCGCCACACCAGACTCGGACTCCTCAGATGCCTCCTCTTCCTCATGTTCCTCATATTCGGCTTCAGAGTCCATTTCCTTGCCAATGAATGCCCGAGCCTTCTTGGAGCTGCTCTTCTTGTGAGATGAAGACTTCGAGGATTTTGATGATGAAGATTTTGACGTTTTCTTCTTCTTAGCGTCATCAGAACTGTAATCCTTGTATTTCTTCTTCTTTAATTCCTTTTCCCACTGAGGACAATCTTGAATATAGTGACTAGGTTTCTTGCATTTGTGGCATAGTCTTCTCTTATAGTCACTTGATGAGGAATCACTGCTCCTTGAGGATTTTCCAAAGCGACCACGTCTTGAGAACTTCTGGAACTTCTTCACGAGCAGTGCTAGCTCGTGGCTCAATTCTTCAGGATCACCAAGGCTACTACCAGAATCTTCACATTCAGATTTAGACACAGCCTTTGACGTAGGGTGGAACCCTAGATGGGTGATCTTTCATGTTTGGAGGGATCCTACGGAGAATCACGAAGAACACACGGAAGCACAAAGGGACAACACAGGGAAAACGAGAGGGAGAATCACTAAACCGACATAGAATCAATCACACGAGTGCTAGATCACCGACAACATAGAGTAACATAAGATCCACGATCAACTAAGGTAAGGATACATAGGAACAGTTCTTCTCCGTACGGAGGTCTTGATGGTCTTCCCTCGAGAGGGGTCTTGAATCCGCTTGGGGGATCTTCTCCGAAGAGGTCCTGAGCTATGAGGAGAAGTAGCCAAGTGGATGAGCAAGGCTCTCACACAAAATATGAGCTAAACCTATGCTGCCCATACCAGGAGGTGGAGGCGTCCTATTTATAGTCTTGGTGCAAATGGAAGTCAAAACGAAGGGGTACAGGGGCTCCAGCCCGCAGGTTCGGTCACTCAGGAGTCGGACGTCCGGAAGGCGTCGGACGTTTGGAGGCTCGGGACGGTCCGGTCGTCCGGGCATGCTCGGACGTCCGTTGTTTTAGCTCTGGTGTAGGCGCGTCGGTCGTTCGTAGATGGTCGGACGTCCGGAGCTTCTGGAGGGGCCGGACGTCCGGAGGCTGTCGGTCATCCGTAGATTTGGCTCGGGTGTTGGTCGTCCGGTCTTCCGGAGCATCTCAGACATCCGTAGATTCGGTTCGGGTGGCCTGGTACCGGACGTCCGGAGGGTCCGGTCGTGTCGTCCGTGTCCTGGGACTCGTCGGACGTCCGGACAGGATCGGACGTCCGGACAGGGTCGGACGTCCGATGCCTGTAGCTTCTACTACATCTTTTCTTCTTCTTCAACATGCTTGGGGTCCTCGCCGTCTTGGCTCTTGCAAGTAGTAGATCCTTGGCTCACCTCCATGTACCTGATTACACATAGAGTTTCCAAATGAGGTAGTAGCCATGTCTCGTGATTAGGAAGAGGAAGTTCGGAGAGGAGCGAGTTCACCTTATCTTCGATAGCCTTAGCTCGGGCTCTTGTCATGGGTCCAAGTGGTGTTGAGGGAGATGTAGGCACGTCCATGGGGATGAGTGAGGGATGCTCCGCATCATCTCCCCCCCTTGGGAGAGATCCGACCTCGGATCAAAAGTTGCATCACCATGGAAAGGTGCGAGGTCCTTGACGTTGAAGATGTCGCTCACGTTGTACTTGCCTCGTGGTAGGTCGATCTTGTAGGCGTTGTCGTTGTAGCATGCTAGAACCTTGAAAGGTCCATCGGCGCGTGGTAGAAGCTTGGACTTGCGTTCGTTGGGGAAGCGGTCCTTGCGAAGATGTAGCCACACTAGATCACCAATGTTGAATACCATGGGTTGTTTGTTGATGTTGAGCTTGGTCGCTAGTCGTTGTACTTGGCGCTCGATGGTGTGCCTTGTATCTTCATGCATCTTCTTGATGTAGCTTGCACGAGTGCTTGCGTCGAGGTTGGTTCGCTCTTGTAGAGGAAGAGATAGAATGTCCAATGGGGACAAAGGGTTGAAACCGTAGACGACCTTGAAAGGGGACTTGCCGGTCGTGGAATGTCTTGCACGGTTGTAGGCGTACTCGGCGATGGTAGACATGCCTCCCACTCCTTGATGTTCTTCTTGATCAACACGTGAAGTAGAGTGGAGAGTGTACGGTTCGTCACCTCCGTTTGGCCGTCGGTTTGAGGATGGTATGCCGAAGAGAACAATAGCTTGATTCCGAGCTTGGCGCATAGGGTCTTCCAAAAGTAACTCAAGAACTTGATGTCACAATCCGAGACAATCGTCTTTGGCAATCCATGAAGTCGCAAGATTTCCCTACAAAAGTGATTGGCAATATGTGAAGCATCGTCTATCTTGTTGCAAGGAATGAAATGTGCCATCTTAGAAAATCTGTCCACAACAACAAAGACGGAATCCTTGCCATTTTGAGTTCTAGGCAAACCAAGTACAAAATCCATGCTAATGTCTTCCCAAGGTTGATAAGGAATAGGAAGTGGCATATAAAGACCATGGGATTGAGCTTTTGACTTAGCTTTGCGACATGTAGAGCAACGGTTGGTGAAGCGTGAGACATCACGAAACATCTTGGGCCAAAAGTAGTTCTTGGAGAGCGTGGCAAAAGTCTTGGCGCGTCCAAAGTGTCCCATAAGTCCACCTCCATGAGCCTCTTGCAAAATTAGCAAACGAAGAGAAGACTCAGGAATGCAAAGTTTGTTAGCTATCATAAGATAATCATCCTTTATGTAATATTGTTCCCAAGATGTGTGTGTCAAACACTTAGCATAAGGAATAGCAAAAGAATGATCATGCTCATATAATACTTTTATATGCTCAAAACCAATAACATTCAACTCAAGTTGAGTGACAAGCATGCATATGCGTGAAAGTGCATCCGCAACAACATTTTCTTTACCCTTAATGTACTTGATCACATAAGGAAAAGATTCAATGAATTCACTCCATTTGGCATGACGCTTGTTCAATTTAGTTTGACCTTTTAAGTACTTAAGCGTTTCATGATCGGTATGGATGACAAACTCATGAGGTCTAAGATAATGTTCCCAAACATGTAGCACATGCACTAAAGCATACAATTCTTTGTCATAGATGGGATAATTAAGTTGAGCACCGGAGAGTTTTTCACTAAAATAAGCAATGGTTCGTTTTCTTGCATCAAAACTCCGCCAATTCCGATACCACTTGCATCACAATGAACCTCAAAAGTTTTGTCAAAGTTGGGCAAAGCAAGAATCGGAGCATGAGTAAGCAAAGACTTGAGATCATCAAAAGCGGTGGATTGCAAAGATCCCCAAACAAAAGGAGCATTCTTCTTACTCAAAGCATGTAAAGGAGCGGCAATTGTGCTAAAGTTTTTCACAAAGCGGTGGTAAAATCCTGCAAGACCAAGAAAGCTTCTCACTTGTTGCAAATTGGTGGGTTGGGGCCAAGTTTTAATTGCCTCAATCTTAGTTTCATCAACATGGACACCGTTGGAAGAGACAACAAAACCCAAGAAAACCACTTTGTCAACGCCAAAAGTGCATTTTTTTCAAGTTCGCATAAAGGCTTTCCTTTCGAAGGGTTTGCAACACAGATTTAACATGAATAATGTGCTCTTTCATGGTTTTGCTAAACACAAGGATATCATCAAAGTAAACCACAACGAAGACTCCAATGTAAGGTCTAAGCACATGATGCATAAGACGCACGAAAGTTCCGGGTGCTTCCGACAAACCCATAGGCATCACTAACCACTCATATAAGCCAAATTTTGTTTTGAAAGCGGTTTTCCATTCATCACCTTCTTGAATGCGGATTTGATAATAGCCACTTTTAAGGTCAATTTTGGAGAAAAAGTTGGCTCCGCTAAGTTCATCAAGCATATCATCTAAGTGAGGAATGGGATGCCTATAACGAACGGTAATGGCGTTTATGGGTCTACAATCGGAACACAAGCGGAAACTTCCATCGGGTTAGGCACAAGTATAACGGGAACGACACATGGGCTTAAGCTTTCACGTACATGACCGTTGTCGATGAGTTGTTGTACTTGCCGTTGAATCTCCTTGGTTTCTTCGGGATTGACACGGTATGGAGCTTTGTTTGGAAGTGGCGCTCCGGGGATGAGGTCGATTCGATGCTCAATGCCTCGTAGTGGAGGTAGACCCGGAGGTAGCTCATCGGGGAAAACATCTTTGAATTCCCGCAAAAGAGATTGAAACACTAAAGGTAACTCGTGAGAGGTGTTAGTTGTAGGCTCTCCATCTTTGCATACAAGAACGAAGTGCATCACACTCGATGGATTCTCACACACTTCTCTTATCTCACTTTTGGTGGCAAATAGGATGAGGTTTTTCTCTCTAGGCGAAGAGGCGCTCAAATTTGTCTTGTGGCTCTCACTCTCTTTTGGGTGTGTCACTCTTTCACTCGTCTTTCCATGATTAGTGGCTTGTTTGTCGGCTATCACTTGACTAGGAGACATAGGTCGTAGCACATATTCCTTCCCTTTCAACTTGAAGATATAGTGATTGGTACGCCCGTTGTGGATGACACCACGGTCGAATTGCCATGGTCGACCAAGAAGTAGGTGGCAAACGGTCATTGGGACCACATCACACTCCAAAGTGTCTTCATAAGCACCAATTTTGAAGGATACTTGGACCGTATGCTCGACTCGTATAGTGCCGGAATCACTTAGCCATTGAACCTTGTAGGGGTGCGGGTGCTTCCTCTTGACCAATTGAAGCTTGGAACATAATTCTTCACTTGCCAAGTTGTGACAACTACCTCCATCGATGATGACCTTGACGGACCTTCCATTGATGCCGGCCTTAGTGTGGAATATGTGGCATCGTTGGTCTTCTTCTTGTTGATGTTGAAGTGTCAAGACTTTGGAGACAACGAGAGCGGGGCTCGAATCCTCATCACAAAAGACTTGATCATCTTCATCCTCGTTCGCGCGTCGGTGCATGACAACTTTGTGACACACAAGTTGATCTCAAGATATGCACCACTATGGTATGATATGTATGCTATATGGAGTATGATCACTAATGTGCACAAGTCACGTTGCCAGCAATACTCAATGGCTAGTCTCGATGGGTAAGCTATGCAAAAGTAGGGACATGTGGGTATCAATGCAATTGCAAGGTATGACAAAGATGTCGTCGAAGTTATCGTCCTTGGCAATGATGCGACCCTTACGAAGTTGAGTTGTGGTGATGATGATGTCGAACCGCACCTAGATAGCCGAAACACAAAAGGATACGGAAGCCACAACGCAAAATCTCAAAGACCAAAATGTTTCAAAATCGTCATCGGAGGTATCGTGGAAGATGTTTGTGTATGTGGGTTTGGAGGATGTGGTGGAATGTGGGAATGTGGAGGTGGTGGAACTGTCGAACTTCAGCTTCGTCAGGGTTTCACGGATGTCCGTGATTTTACGGTCGTTCGGACTTCGTCGGAAGTCCGACCTATTCCGGTCGTCCGGAGCCTGGGAGAAAATCGGGCTCGGGGAGAGGAACTGCGAGAACTCCAGGGAAGAAGGAAAAGGTGAGGTCGAAATCGAGTGGTTTGGTGGATGGAAAAGGGTGGGGAGGGTGGGAAAAGCTAGATCCACACGCAGCAACACAAATCCATGGACCAAATCCAACAAAATCTCAACTCACAAACAAATCACAAAAAAAATTGGGGCTATTTTTGGTGGGGAATTTTCGGAATTAGGACGAAAACAACAAAATCAAGCTAGAAAACACGGGGTAGGGGCTCCAAAAACGTGATCAACGTGGCTCATGATACCAAGATGATGTAGGGTGGAACCCTAGATGGGTGATCTTTCACGTTTGGAGGGATCCTACGGAGAATCACGAAGAACACACGGAAGCACAAAGGGACAACACGGGGAAAACGAGAGGGAGAATCACTAAACTGACATAGAATCAATCACACGAGTGCTAGATCACTGACAACATAGAGTAACATAAGATCCACGATCAACTAAGGTAAGGATACATAGGAACAGTTCTTCTCCGTACGGAGGTCTTGATGGTCTTCCCTCGAGAGGGGTCTTGAATCCGCTTGGGGGATCTTCTCCGAAGAGGTCCTGAGCTCCGAGGAGAAGTAGCCAAGTGGATGAGCAAGGCTCTCACACAAAATATGAGCTAAACCTATGCTGCCCGTACCAGGAGGTGGAGGCGTCCTATTTATAGTCTTAGTGCAAATGGAAGTCAAAACGAAGGGGTACAAGGGCTCTAGCCCGCAGGTTCGGTCACTCAGGAGTCAGACGTCCGGAAGGCGTCGGACGTCCGGACGCTCGGGATGGTCCGGTCGTCCGGGCGCGCTCGGACGTCCGTTGTTTCAGCTCTAGTGTAGGCGCGTCGGTCGTCCGTAGATGGTCGGACGTCCGGAGCTTCTGGAGGGGCCGGACGTCCGGAGGCTGTCGGTCATCCGTAGATTTGGCTCGGGTGTTGGTCGTCCGGTCTTCCGGAGCATCTCGGACATCCGTAGATTCGGTTCGAGTGGCCTGGTACCGGACGTCCGAAGGGTCCGATCGTCCGTGTCCTGGGACTCGTCGGACGTCCGGACAGGGTCGGACGTCCGATGCCTATAGCTTCTGCTGCATCTTTTCTTCTTCTTCAACATGCTTGGGGTCCTCGCCGTCTTGGCTCTTGCAAGTAGTAGATCCTTGGCTCACCTCCATGTACCTGATTACACATAGAGTTTCCGAATGAGGTAGTAGCCATGTCTCGTGATTAGGAAGAGGAAGTTTGGAGAGGAGCGAGTTCAGCTTATCTTCGATAGCCTTAGCTCGGGCTCTTGTCATGGGTCCAAGTGGTGTTGAGGGAGATGTAGGCACGTCCATGGGGATGAGTGAGGGATGCTCCGCATCATCCTTGGCCTTCAGGGCACGTGTTTTTCCATAGCTTGAACCATAGAGATCTCTCTTTTTAGCAAGCTGGAACTCATGAGTATTTAGCCTCTCGAGGATATCAGCGGGATCAACTGACTTGTAATCAGCACGCTCTTGAATCATCAGTGCCAGAGTGTCAAATGAAGAATCGAGTGATCTCAGCAATTTCTTCACTACTTCATGGTCGGTGATGTCAGTGGCACGGAGCGCTTGAAGCTCATTTGAGATATCAGTGAGGCGATCAAAGGTTTGCTGAACATTTTCATTGTCGAGTCTTTTGAAGCGGTTGAAGAGATTGCGAAGAATGTTAACACGAGAGTCACGTTGAGTTGAGACTCCTTCGTTTACTTTGGAGAGCCTTTCCCAGTTAAGCTTAGCAGTTTCCAAAGCACTCACTCTACCATACTGCCCTTTACTCAAATGACCACATATGATATTCTTCGCTTGAGAATCGAGTTGCTTGAATCTCTTCATATCAGCAGCATTCAGGGAAGGTGTGACTGAGGGAACACCATTTTCCACAACGTACCAGAGATCATTGTCAATTGCTTCAAGATGCATTCGCATCTTATTCTTCCAGTAGGGGTAGTCCGTGCCATCGAAGGTAGGACACCCAGCAGAGACCTTGATCATACCTGCGGCCGACATAACTAGAACTCCAGGTGGTTAAACCAAAATCACATAGAACAAGGGAGTACCTTGCTCTGATACCAATTGAAAGTGCGTTATATCGACTAGAGGGGGGGTGAATCGGCGATTTTTATGAATTCTTCACTAAGGAATTTGCCGGTGAGGAAATCCCTAAGCGAAGAACTACTTGCAGCAGAATAAGTACTCAGAAGTAAGCATAACAGAATACAGGCATGGTCATCATGATGAAATGAAGACACGCACAGAGTACAGAAAGCGTAAACACAGGATAACACAAGATGAAGACAAACAGACTGAAGAAATTGAACTGAGGAAATTGAGAAAGTCTTCAGTCAAAGTCTTCAAACACAGATATGAACTATCACTCAACACAGTAATGAGGAAATGAAAGAGTTGAGGAAATAGAACCAGTAAGGTTGGTGAAGACAATGATTTGGTAGACCAGTTCCAACTGCTGTCTCAGTTGTACGTCTGGTTGGAGCGGCTGAGTATTTAAACTCGAGGACACACAGTCCCGGACACCCAGTCGCTGAGCACGCAGCTCAGGATACCAAGTCCTCATCGTATTCTCCTTGAACTAAGGTCACACAGACCTCGTCCAATCACTCGTGGTAAGTCTTCAGGCGACTTCCAAACCTTCACAGACTCGGTCACTCGACGATCCACAATTCCTCTTGGATGCTCTAGACCATGACGCCTAACCGTCTGGAAGAAGCACAGTCTTCAAAGGTAACAAGCATCGGATCCACGCAAGATCAATATCTTCAGTGATGCTCAATCACTTTGGGTTTGTAGGTGTTTGGGTTTGGGTTTTTCCTCACTCGATGATTTTCGCTCAAAGTCCTCGGAGGATGGGATGCTCTCAAATGACAAGTGTCAGTTTCTCTCGGAGCAGCCAACCAGCTAGTGGTTGTAGGGGGCGGCTATTTATAGCCTAGGGAGCAGCCCGACATGATAAGACATAAATGCCCTTCAATGATATGATCGTTAGGTGGATAAGATATTTTGGGACAGCTGGCGCGCCGCACAACAACGGTCAGAAATTTGACTCTCAAATTCCTCAGGGCTATCATGTTCCTCACTGTGTAGGCAATCCGTACTGGCGAATTCCTAACTCGTCAGTTAGAACAAATTCCTCAGCAACCAGAAGAACTTCGTCTCTGTCACTGAAGAAATTGACTGAACTGTATAAGATTTCCAATGGCTTCACTCGAAGGGATTGGTAGGTGTAGGATTTTGAGTTGAGCATCACATGGAAATTTTTCCTTAGTATTTCCTCGACCCCCTTTAATAGTACGGTGTTTCCTATGAATCAAGAAAGAGAAAAACAAAACTATGAAAACGAAAGTCTTCAAGCTTCATATTCCTTGCATGAATATCAAGTCTTCACGGACACACCAATTTCTTCACTTTCAAAGTCTTCATGAAAGTCTTCAGGAATAGCAAAATCTTCAGTCGAAGACATTCATTTTTAGGGGTCGACTTTCTCGGTAAATATCAAACTCCTCATAGACTTATAGACCTGTGTACACTCATAAACACATTAGTCCCTTAACCTATAAGTCTTCAATACACCAAAATCACTAAGGGGCACTAGATGCAGTTACACGCCCCGTTCGGCCAATGCTCGCGCAACTCCTGTGGCCCACGTGCAGCTCACTCCGCTCCTCCTATCTCTCTGGCACCCTAGACCACCCCCATGAGCGCCCCTGAGACCTTCTCTCCCTCTCCAATGACCATTAGAGCCGATCCCACGGGCGCCCGTAGGCCGCGCCTCTGGTGGACCTCGCCCCGCTCATATAAGGCAGCCTCGAGCCCCTCTCTTGCTTCGTGCCGCTTCCCCACACTCCCAATCAACCTACCGCACCACCCACCCATCTCCAGGAGCTCCTGAGCTCGAGATTGAGCTCGGGCGCCGTTGCATCAGGTCACCGCCGTTTGTGTGGTACAGGCCACGTCCGGCCCTCTTTTCTCTAACATCCGCCCTGCCCCGATGCTCTGACCCATTCCCCTCTCTCTCGTGCCTTTTGCAGCTCAGGGCGAGCGGATCGACCTCGGTCTGAAACCTCGCCGCACGGGTCCATTCCCAGGCCAGCTCGGCTGCAGGCCGGCCCAACCGCGGGCAGATCTGGCCCAGCCAGTCTGCTGGCACTCTCTCTCTTTTCGTTTCCAGAACTTGCAAAAATTCCATAGAATTAAATATTTATCCAAATGAAATAATTCCAACTCCTTAATTCTTCTAAAAATCCCACCTATTTAATAGTATAACTTTCATACAAATCCATCACACTTTTCTGTATTGTTCAAACTTAAATCCAAATTTGAGCAATTAAATCCATCCTTGAAAATCCATTTCTCTCAATATGTAGCTCCAAATCCAAAAAAAAAGAATTTTTTTCCTTCTTAGTTTCCACCCTAATATTTTAAAAAATTGGGTGGACATCTTCATGAGCACTTTGATTTTTCTGTATTTGCTATTGCCTTATTTTTAGATATCATTTTGCGACGATTAAATCTCGTATTTGACGAATTTGCTGTAGAAGACGGAGGGGAGGGATTTGAAGACTTTGAAGACCAAGCCAACCAAGGCAAGCAACCCTTTGACCATGATACATCTCTCTTGTTCATCGATACCCTTCCGTATGCATGATGATGATGAGTTTGTTATGAACGTTCCATTGATGCATGCCCGTTGATTCTTGCATGTTCATAGCTCTACCTTGTGCTTAGAGATACGATGAATACTTGATATTGACGCATGATGTTGTGTCTATGCCATGAACGCACTTGGTTACAACCTTTCGAAAAAACCATCAGTTGCCCCTAATGCCCGCGGGTGGTGTTGAACTAGGTCGCCGCTTGATGAAGAAGTGGTGTACTGAAGCAAGTGAATGTGTGTGAATGAAAGATGGATTAGATTTAAGGTGTGTCAACCGTCCCAACCAAACATGTACAACCACACTACTGTTGGGAAACGTAGCATGCAATTTCAAAAAAAATCCTACGCTCACGCAAGATCTATCTAGGAGATGCATAGCAACACGAGGGGGAGAGTGTGTCCACGTACCCTCGCAGACCGAAAGCGGAAGCGTTTGCTTAACGCGGTTGATGTAGTCGAACTTCTTCTTGTTCCGACCGATCAAGTACCGAAGGTACGCCACCTCCAAGTTCTGCACATGTTCAGCGCGATGACGTCCCTCGAGCTCTTGATCCAGCAGAGGGGCGAGGAAGTAGATGAGTTCCGTCAGCACGGCGGTGTGGTGACGGTGATGGTGATGTGATCCGCGCAGGGCTTCACCTAAGCACTGCGAGAATACGACCGAAGGCGTAAACTGTGGAGGGGGGCGCCACACACGGCTAGGAACAATTGATATGTGTTCTAGCTGCCCCCTCCCCACGTATATAAAGGAGGGAGGGGGAGGGAGCCATCCCTAGGTGTGCCCAAGTAGGAGGAATCCTACTTGGGCTCCTAGTTGGATTCGCCCCCCTTCCTTTTACCGGAGGGGGAAAGAGGGGAAGGGAGAGGGGGAGAAGGAAAGAGGGGGGCGCCGCCCCCTCTCCTAGTCCTATTCGGCCTCCTTTCCTGGGGGGGAGGGGGCGCCACCCCTTTGTGGGCTGGTGTGCCTCCCTCCTATGGCCCATATGGCCCATATCTTCCCCCGAGGGGTTCCGGTACCCCCCCGATACTCTGGTATGTACCCGATACATTCCGAAACACTTACGGTGTCCCAATACTATCATAGAATATATAAATCTTTACCTCTCGACCATTTCAAAACTCCTCGTCATGTCTGTGATCTCATCGGGGACTCCAAACAACATTCAGTCACCAAATCACATAACTCATATAATACAAATCGTCATCGAACCTTAAGCGTGTGAACCCTACTGGTTCGAGAACTATGTAGACATGACCGAGACACCTCTCTGGTCAATAACTAATAGCGGAACCTGGATGCTCATATTGGCTCCCACATATTCTACAAAGATCTTTATCGATCGAACCGTAATGACAGCATACATTATTTCCTTTATCATTGGTATGTTACTTGCCCGAGATTCGATCGCCGGTATATTCATACCTAGTTCAATCTTGTTACCGGCAAGTCTCTTTACTCGTTCTGTAATGCATCATCCCACAACTAAATCATTAGTCACATTGCTTGCAAGGCTTCTTATGATGTGCATTACCAAGAGCCAGAGATACCTCTCTGATACTCGGAGTGACAAATCCTAATCTCGATCTATGCCAACCCAATAAACACCTTCGGAGATACCTGCAGAGCATATTTATAATCACCCAGTTACGTTGTGACGTTTTATAGCACACAAGGCATTCCTCCGGTATCCAGGATTTGCATAATCTCATAGTCGGAGGAATATGTATTTGACATGAAGAAAACAGTAGCAATAAAACTGAACGATCATTATGCTAAGCTAACGGATGGGTCTTGTCCATCACATCATTATCCTAATGATGTGATCCCGTTCATCAAATGACAACACATGTCTATGGCCAGGAAACTTAACCATCTTTGATTAACGAGCTAGTCAAGTAGAGGCATACTAGGGACATGGTGTTTTGTCTATGTATTCACACATGTATCAAGTTTCCGGTTAATACAATTCTAGCATGAATAATAAACATTTATCATGAATAAGGAAATGTAAAATAACAACTTTATTATTGCCTCTAGGGCATATTTCCTTCAACTACCCCTTATGGGACGGGGCGTTATTGATTACCTAGACTGATACTGGCATGGTGCCCACATTACTAGTGGCGGGGGTGACATGTGTTCACTCTCGGGACGGAGTCATGCTTGGATGGGCGACAATGACTGTTTTTACAGGGCACCGGACACACCATTGGTCCCTTCGTGTGGATGTGACGTTGAACAGGGCAGAGTTCCAATATCTTTTATGATTATAACACGAAGGTTGTGTACCAACGAGTGGAATCTATGTTAGTGTTGCCTAGGGAAAGATAGTGATCGGGTGCTTACCCCGAGTAGTTGAGGTACTGCGGGTCGTGGATGACACAAAAGCTTCCCGGATTCTTATGGGTAAAGTGTACAACCTCTGCAGAGTGTCAAACTATTCGAATATCCGTGTCCATGGTCATGGACAGTTGGTGGTGCTACTTAAACTATGTCCGGAATCCTTTTACACACTAAGTTAAGTGCATTGCTGATGAAATTTGTGAAATGACATGATAAGCTTGAGACTGAGTTGTGAATAACTCCTTCTCGATGATTGATGTATGTGACCTCTTGATACATGTTGTAGACAAATTCATGACACCATTAAGAGTTGATCATAATTGCACAAGAAAAACTACCATACCACTATTATGCCAACATAGTGATATTATACTTTACTCTGTTTCCATTCATGGGTTGCTTGCAAGTACATTCAAACGTACTCAATGGCTTGTACCTGGCTATTTACTTGGCCAGGCACAGGAGAGCAAGAATTTGAGGAAGAATTCTTTGATGGCGAACATGTGAACTATGATGCTTTCCCTGTCAGAATGCCTATAGGGTTAAGGCAGAGGACATCGATTCTACTTACCGACGAAGATTTCTGTTGCTTATGTTTTATTTTATGTTCGGTCCTTGAGGCTTTATCTATGTAAGACTTGACCATAATGATCCTATTTGTGTAAGACGGTATGTATGGATGTAAGACTCTTGTTATTCAACTTTTGTGTGTTCAGTGAGCGTTGATCTCTGGAATCACTGTACACGTGCATTCGGTGATCACGACTTATGAGTCGGGGTCCCCACAGAGCTAGTATCAGAGCCATCATGACTATAGGAAGCGTTAGTTAGCATGGGCATTAATAAGGATGGAACTATTTATAAAAACCTACCTATATACCTTCTTTTTCTAAAATACCACAAACCCGGGTTAGAATTCCTCTATTGACCCTTCCCCTTCCACTTTTGTAGATGTTCATCATACCCGAAGACTTCCTGACCATCGGATTGCTTGTTCTTCTTGAGGACAGGCTCAAGAAGTGCCAGTTCACTCCAACCCCCACCTTCTCTTATCACGAGCACTGGATCAACGACACCAAGAAGGAGTATCACATGGAGGTAGTCATGAGGGCGAATGACTCTCTAATACGTCTCCAACGTATCTATAATTTTTGATTGTTCCATAAAATTATATTATCTGTTTTTGATGTTTTATATGCATTAATATGTTATTTTATATTATTTTTGACCAACTTATTAACCCAGTGCCCAGTGCCAGTTTCTGTTTTTTCCTTGTCTTTTACTTTTTTTAGAAAAGGAATATCAAACGGAGTCCAAACGGAATAAAACTTTACGATGATTTTTATTGGACCAGAAGACACTCAGGAGACTTGGGAGAGGGCCAGAGGAATCCCAAGGAGGCCACAAACCTCTAGGGCACGCCCCCTGGCTTGTGGGCCCTTCGATGGTCCCCTAACCCTAATTCCAGCTCTATATATTCTCAAATATTCCTCGAACATCAGAAGTGTCCACAAAAATTCATTTTCGCTGCCGCAAGCTTCTCTTCTCGTGACATGCCATCTTGGGGCCTTTTCCGGCAATCTGCCAAAGGGGGATTCGATCATGGAGGGCAATTTCTTATCGTCAATTTCATCCTCTCGAATTTCTAGATGCAAAATCCAAAATTTATGGAAATTTCTAGATGAGATAAATTCATCCTCTTCCAAAATTTATGGAAATTCGACATAAATTTTGGATTTTTCATCTAGAAATTGATCATGGAGGGCAATTTCTTATCGTCAATTTCATCCTCTCGAATTTCTAGATGCAAAATAATTTTATGTCGAATTGAATTTTGCATCTAGAAATCTTTTGGATTCCGTCGCGTGAGGTACTTTTATGGAAATTACATTAGGAGAAGCTACTAAACTCCTAGATAATATTATGGCAAATTACTCTCAATGGCATACCGAAAGATATTCTACTAGTAAAAAAGTGCATGCAATTGAAGAGATTAACACTAGTGGGAAGATGGATGAACTTATGAAATTGATTTATAGTAAGAGTGCTCCTATTGATCCTAATGATATGCATTTGTATACTTTGATTGAGAATAATAATGAATCTATGGATGTGAATTTTGTTGGTAGGAACAATTTTGGTAATA
Source organism: Triticum aestivum (assembly GCF_018294505.1). Classification (NCBI taxonomy): domain Eukaryota; kingdom Viridiplantae; phylum Streptophyta; class Magnoliopsida; order Poales; family Poaceae; genus Triticum; species Triticum aestivum. Next base: position 475,467,210 of record NC_057804.1, read on the forward strand.
ACACGCATAGAGGCAATTTTAATCCTAGGCCGTTTCCTAGTAATTCCTCTAATCATTATGGTAATTCCTACAACAATTCTTATGGAAATTATAATAAAATACCCTCTGATCTTGAAAAATATATTAAAGATTTCATTAATTCTCAAAATATTTTTGTCGGCGTTCTCAGAACGGGGGTGCCCAGACTTGCTTGCCTGCGGCCCACGGCATGGCTCCATCAACGGCCTGGTACGGCCCAACTTTGACTTCGACAGCTCAAGACCCTCGCGAGGGGCCAAGCCTCGTGAGGTGGATGACACCAAGACCTCCAAAAGGAGCAGCCTCTTTAGGCTGGCTCCCGAGGAGCGGAAATTTCCATGCAAGCCTCACCTCGCGAGGTTCAGGTGATGTGAGCCATGACGACCAAGGCCAGGCGGGCGCCAACAGGCACAGTGTACCAGTTTCCTATTTGGTGCTAAGGAGGCAAGCGCAGGCGCGGAGTCCCGAGGAATTAGCCAAAGGTTTCCATTCCTATGCAACAAGACCAAGACCGCCAGGACAGCAGGACAGAGGTCATCTCCGAGCCCACCGCGGCGTCACAACCATAGGCTTTTGCAGGCGAAGACTAATTTCATTAGGATAAGATGTACTAGTTGTCTCATTTCGAATTTGGCCGTTGTGGGATCCCTTCCTGCCTTCATTTGGGAAGAGGACCAAGGCAACTATAAATAGGACCTAGCCACCACCATCGGAGGGGATCGGATCCATTCCAGCCTCACCAGCTCACCAACTCACCAGCTCACTTGAGCTCAAGAACACACCTCTTGAGGTGGTTCTCCACTGTACTAGTTCATCCTCAGCCCCTCGAGGCCAATCCACCACAAAGCAGGAGTAGGGTTTTACACCACAAGGCGGCCCGAACCTGGGTAAATTGTTGTGTCCCCTTTCCCTTGAGTTCGACGAGCTAGGCCGTGAGATTGGCGAGTAGGCAGACTGGGGAGGTTGAGTTCTTCGCACGCACCCTAGAGTTCAAACCTCTCAAGGGTTTGCAGAACCCAAAATCCGACATTTGGCGTGCCAGGTAGGGGTGCGTCGGAGCCTCTCTTCCGCCGGTCGATTCGCCACCGCTCCAACGCTTCCATGGCTGACGCACGTCGATCTCGTGCTGAGCACCGGGCTGCAACCAAACTATGTGGATTATTCGAGCTTACCTTTGTGTTTGTATGTATTGGGTTTACTCTGTTTGCTTGGTTGGCTTGCTGCTTCTCTATCTACCGTGTGCATAGTATACTGGATGCACAACATTAGAGTTCTTCAGACATGGGTAACATGGCACTAGTGAGCTTTAGATGCTAGTTATTTCTAGTAGTGTTCTTTTTCCATGCACTATTAGATCATGATTGACACAACTCGAACAATATCTGAAAGGAAAAAAAGGAAAACTCTTCTGGTTATGTATTTTGTCCACTCATTGTTGTTTTCGTTCAAATTTCTTGTGTGCCAGATGGGCATAATATTAGCTGTGAAACAGATGGGCATAATAAGCGGATGGAGCATCTGTAGATGCCAGTGCTTGGTTTGCGTAAGTTGCAGGGTGCCGTGTGGACAATCGATCTTCGTACCTTGAGATCCTTCCTTGTTGGCAAAATGCATTTCCCACAAGACCTAGATTTCTCCTTCGTAGCGGCCTTGCAATGTGTAAATCGAACCAGTGGAATGGAGTTGGTTTGGTATACGACTACACAAACGCAATGCAGTACAGATGGCTAGCAACCTGAAAGCAGATGTGGTGCAGAAGAGGAAGAGGAAGATCTGGTAGCAGCAACACCGATGAACTATCCCCTATTTAGCCAATGGCTCTTAATAATTTGAACTGTCATTTGATAGTAGTTAGGATGAACTGTCATTTGTTTAACCAGCTGGCACTATGTTTTAGATTGTGTGTGGTAAGGTCACCACTAGTTAGAAGTGGTGAAAACACCTTATGCAGGTTGCAACCAAACACCATGTCATATGTGCGCCTAATGCAATGCAGGCAACCAAACGCCGGGTCAAAAATGGTTGTCTCATGCAACTAGGTACATGCAGGCAACCAAACTATGTGCATCTGGGTTTTTTTTGCCTGCATCCCCTCAAACCGTCTCACTAGAGCCAGGCTCACCGGGCCAGGCTCGATTGGCAATGTAACCAATCACGCCCTAAGAAAAGCAATGGAGGTGTCGGACAAGGATTTGCCGCACACAAATGCGGGGGGAACTCGGTCCCTCGTGCTAGCATTTTATTTTGGCTTCCGATTTTCAAAGTCATGTATTTCATATTCGTGTTTCTTGTGACCAGCGCTTTGAAATAAGATCCATTTTGAATATATTTTGACGACTTTTGATAGAATGTGTTAAGTTTCAGTGTTGAAACTTAGTGCGAGCAACCGATAAAACTCAATTAATTTCTGTCTACTACTGACAAAAACATTGCTTAAAATTATATCTTAGAAACTTGGCATTTTAGATGCAAAAACCATAAGTTTATCGTCGAAACCTAAAGCTCTTTCAGGGATTTTCTTTTTTACTGTGCCCTCATGCTGGATTCAACTACTTCATGAATTGCCAGGAAAATCGGGCAGGCAACAGGGCTTGGTAGGTATGCCCCGCACCCGCGTGGCCCTGCGAATTTCCATAGAGGTGTCCAAGCCACATTGCTTGCCCACTTGCGCAGGAACGTAAGCCTAAAAAAACTTACCTAGCAACATGGCCATTGTACATAGTACTTTTTTCGCTGTCATGAAGGGGTTGGGACTTGGGAACGTACCTCAGAGCCTCCATAACCTGGACTCCTATACGCCCGCAGGCGCATCCACGGACAGCCCCGTCAGTCCCTCATATGTTGCACCGCACATCTACATACATCAAATGCCGATTCTTAAATCCATGCAATCCATGCATGTCGATTATACGATACAAATTGTTCGAATTCAATAGTTCGAAACAAAGCAAAGCAATATCGAGCATACCAAAATTAAATCAATGTACGAGCGTGACAGATGGGTTCGCTTGTCAGATCACTAGCGAGACGCGGCCATCCACGCCATCTGCTCCGAGCCCAGGCGGACTGCGTCCTGCTCCGCCTGCATCCGGGCTACCTTCTCGCCTGCATCCTGGCCGCATGATCCGCTGCTAATGTCGTCCTCGCTGCATCGTACTCCCTACGGTCGTTGATGTCCTTCTTCTTGTCCGCAAGCCACTTCTTTGCATGCTCATCGAAGAGGGTTTCATCCGCCAACATGATCTTCTCATCATCCGCGTCCTGTGCGAGTTGCAACCTCTCCTTCTCAATGTCAATTTCACAAAATTTCTTCGAGTTCCCCTTTGATCGCTGCCTCTTGCTTCTCCAACTCGATCTTCTCCCTCTCTATTTGATGCTTCTTCTCCGCCCTCTTCTGGTCCCACTTCTGTTGGGGAACGCGGTAATTTCAAAAAAAATTCCTATGATCATGCAAGATCTATCTAGGTGATGCATAGCAATGAGAGGGGAGAGTGTGTCCATGTACCCTCGTAGATCGAAATCGGAAGCATTTCAATAACGTGGTTGATGTAGTCGAACTTCTTCGCGATCCAACTGATCAAGTACCGAATGTACGGCACCTATGTGTTCAGCACACGTTCATCTCGATGACGTCCCTCATGCTCTTGATCTAGTTGAGGATGAGGGTGAGTTCTGTCAGCACGACGGAGTAGCAACGGTGATGATGATGCTACCGGCGCAGGGCTTCGCCTAAGCACTACGATGGTATGATCGAGGTGTGTAACTGTGGAGGTGGCACCACACATGGTTGGGAGAGAAACTTGTGTGTTCTAGGGTGCCCCTGCCCCCGTATATAAAGGAGCAAGGGGGGCGCCTTGCCCCTGTAGGCGCACCTGGGAGAGAGGAGTCCTACTAGGACTCCAAGTCCTAGTAGGAGTCCACCTCCCGGGAGAGGGGGAGGAAGGAGAGGGAGAGGGAGTAGGAAAGGGGGGCGCCTCCCCCCTTCCCTAGTCCAATTCGGACCCAAGAGGGAGGGGCGCATGGCCTGCCCTAGCCGCCCCTCTCTCTCTCCACTAAGGCCCAATGTGGCCCATTAGTTCTCCGGGGGGTTCCGGTAACCCCTCCCGCACTCCGGTTTTATCCAAAACTTTCTGGAACACTTCTGGTGTCCGAATATAGCCATCCAATATATCAATCTTTATGTCTCGACCATTTAGAGACTCCTCGTCATGTCCGTGATCTCATCCGGGACTATGAACAAACTTCGGTCATCAAAAACACATAACTCATAATACATATCGTCATCGAACGTTAAGCGTGCGGACCCTACCAGTTCGAGAACTATGTAGAGACGACTGAGACACATCTCCGGTCAATAACCAATAGCGGAACCTAGATGCTCATATTGGCTCCTACATATTCTACAAAGATCTTTATTGGCCAAACCGCATAACAACACACGTTGTTCCCTTTGTCATCGGTATGTTACTTGCCCGAGATTCGATTGTCGATATCATCATACCTAGTTCAATATTGTTACCGACAAGTCTCTTTACTTGTTCCGTAATAATTCATCCTGCAACTAACTCATTAGTCACAATGCTTGCAAGGCTTATAGTGATGAGCATTACCGAGAGGGCCTAGAGATACCTCTCCAAAACATGGAGTGACAAATCCTAATCTTGATCTATGCCAACCCAACAAACACCTTCGGAGACACCTGTAGATCACCTTTATAATCACCCTTTTACGTTGAGACCTTTGGTATATCACAAAGTGTTCCTCCGGTATTCGGGAGTTGCATAATCTCGTAGTTTGAGGAACATGTACAAGTCATGAAGAAAGCGGTAGCAATGAAACTGTAACGACCATAATGCTAAGCTAACGGATGGGTCATGTCCATCACATAATTCCCCTAATGATGTGATCCCGTTCATCAAATGACAACACATGTCTATGGATAGGAAACATAACCATCTTTGATTAACGAGCTAGTCAAGTAGAGACATACTAGGGACTTATGTTTTGTCTATGTATTCACACATGTACTAAGTTTCTGGTTAATACAATTCTAGCATGAATAATAAGCATTTGTCATGAAATAAGGAAATAAATAATAACTTTATTATTGCCTCTAGGGCATATTTCCTTCAACTTCACCCTCTCCTTTTGCGCATCCAACAAGAGCTTGTACCTCTCCTATTTCTTGTTCTCCCTTACCAAAAAAATGCCCATCCATGTGGACGACATTTTTGTAGCCGCGGCATCACGGGAGGCTCGTGCCTTCTCCCACTTATTTCTCATGACCTGCCGGTTATCCTTTGGCATGATGGCTCTTCCATTCGTGACGATAACGTCATCCTATTCATCGTCCAACCCAATAGATTGGTGGGAGCTTGAGCTATCATTTCTCTTCTTGCCGGACTTGAGATCGGCCACAAGTTGTGTCCACTTAGGCTTGCCATTCAATATGATCTAACAATGGATAAAAGAAAATGGCTTCTTCTCCACCTTGTGATACAAAGTGCCTACCACTATCGTCTAACAAACAACATATATATGAGCACGAGAATGCAAACACGAGAAGCATATGCAAATGGCGACAAGATGAAGCAATTGAGTTTACGTGAGTTGCCGCTCCCATACCACTTTGAGGACGTTTCTTCACTTTGTGAGTAGTTGCCGACATACTTGTTCACTTCCCCTTGAATGACCCCCCATCGATGTTGGAGAGATTCCACATTGCAGATGGTCACGGTAGGATGCGGCTCCACATACCCTTTTTGTTCATGATACTCCTTCCAAATCTTCTCCCAATACATATTCCCCTTTTGCTCAGTGCCGCATATTGGATCCATTGTTGTGGCCAACCAAGCTTTGACCAACAAGATCTCCTCACACTACTAGGGAAAAGCCTAGCAGTAGCATTGGTTTTTGGCCTATCAGTAGCGCGGGTAGCCACGCTACTGATACAACACTACAGCTAAAGCTTAGCAGTAGCGCCTGCTGGCATGCGTTACTGCTATATCTTGTTAGTAGTAGCGCTTTCCTAGACAACCACTGCCGGTAATTACTAGTAGCACTTCTCTCCGCCCGCGCTACTACTATTTTTCCGTATTCTATTTATTTTAAATTTTAGGTCGTATTCATACACCTTTATACAACTTTTCATACAGTAGCAATTTAGAGATTGTTTTTACATTATAATGAGTTACTAAATCACTAGGTGAAAGAACCACGGGTTAGTTTCAAATGGATGGATTCTAAGTGACCAAGTCATGGATTATCACGATAATCCATGACTTGATCACTTAGGATCCATCCACTTAAAACTAATCTGCAGTTCTTTCACCTAATGATACAATAACGTACTCATCATCATCATCATAATCATCATATTAATATAAAGGGATTTTTATTTCTGTGCCCCTGGTTCCTTAGCTCTACTCATTCATCCCCACTCTGTTAACTTTTGCTCACTTTTCCCCACTCCCTTGCCCGAAACCCTCAGAACAGGTTATAATGGACGTTGTCGTCGGGTCAATGCCTTTGACCGTTAGCTGACGAGTGGGGCCGCGTATACGTGGGCACATGCGAGACCGCGGTCGTGGGGTAGCACGTGTCCATGGACATGCCCGAAATGTCCCTTCATATAAAAAGGGAAACCACCTCCATTGCCCCTACCATTTTCCCTCAAATCCCCTCCCTGCCGCATCGTCTTCCTCTCCCTCACCGGCGTCGTCTCACTCTTCTCCACTGCCTCCACCGCACCGTCTTGCTCTCCTCCACTGCCTCCACCACACCGTCTCGCTCTCCCCCACCGCATCCTCTTCCTCACCTTCATCGCCTCCATCTGTAAGATGGCCGACGCTCGTGGCGACGCTGGCGCAGCAGCCGGAGATGTGGTGGAGCTGCAGGGTCCAGGCGCGGTGACCGTGGATGTCGGCGGCGTCCACGGTGGTGCGGGAAAACTCGCAACCACTGTGGATGTGGCGGGCTCCGCCTCATCGCTGCAGAAGGTGAAGGCGTCGAGTGACACAGTCAATCCAGATGCCCCCGTTGTGCCGCCTGCCATGGAGGAGCAGGTATTTGCACTTGCTTAGCTTGTAGAGTTAATTGCTCCCTACTTGCATTGGTTAGATTGTGATTCATATGGTAGTTCAGATGGTTAGAGTAGTTGGTTTGACAGATGGGCTGAGGTTTTTTGTAGGGTATGGGTTGGGGGCGGGGTTTTTTGGACTAGGGTTTGTTGGATAAATTCGTTCCAAAAATGCTAAGTTGTGAACTATGATTTTAGGTGCTGCAATGATTGGGGTTTTTAGATTTGTTTCTAGATTTGGATAAATTTGTTGCAAAAATGCTAGATGTTGTGAACAGATTGGGACTTTTAATGCTATGATGCTTATTAGATTTGTTTTTAGTGCTCACAGATTGGGTTTTTTAATGCTACTCAGATTCATTGCCTTAGATTGGGTCCCTATTAGTTTTGTTTTTGAATGATACTCAGATTGGGGTTTTGAATGTCATATGCCCAAATGGAATCCATTGATTAAGAAGTTATAAATTTGATTCAATGTGTGTAAATTTTTCATATTGGGGTTTGATACGTCTCCAACGTATCTATAATTTTTTATTGCTCCATGCTACTTTATCTATTGCTTTGGACTATAATGGGCTTTATTTTCCACTTTTATATTATTTTTGGGACTAACCTATTAACCAGAGGCCCAACCCAGAATTGCTGTTTTTTTACCTATTTCAGTGTTTCGAAGAAATGGAATATCAAATGGAGTCCAAACGGAATGAAACCTTCGGAAACGTGATCTTCTCACCGAACGTGATCCAGGAGACTTGGACCCTACTCCAAGAAGTGCCAGAGGCGGTCACGAGGGTGGGGGGCGCGCCCTCTCCCCTGGGTGCGCCCCCTACCTCGTGGGCCCCCTGACGCTCCACCGATGTACTCCTTCCTCCTATATATACCTACGTACCCCCAAGAGATCGGGGACAGAGCCAAAAACCTAATTCCACCGCCGTAACTTCCTGTATCCACGAGATCCCATCTTGGGGCCTGTTCCGGAGCTCCGCCGGAGGGGGCATCCACCATGGAGGGCTTCTACATCATCACCATAGCCCCTCTGATGAAGTGTGAGTAGTTTACTTCAGACCTTCGGGTCCATAGTTAGTAGCTAGATGGCTTCTTCTCTCTTTTTGGATCTCAATACAATGTTCTCCCCCTCTCTCATGGAGATCTATTCGATGTAATCTTCTTTTTGCGGTGTGTTTGTTGAGACCGATGAATTGTGGGTTTATGATCCAGCTTATCTATGGAAAATATTTAATTCTTCTCTGAATTCTTTTATGTATGATTAAGTTATCTTTGCAAGTCTCTTCGAATTATCCGTTTGGTTTGGCCAACTAGATTGGTAGTTCTTGCAATGGGAGAAGTGGTTAGCTTTGGGTTCAATCTTGCAGTGACCTTACCCAGTGACAGAAAGGGTTGCAAGGCACGTATTGTATTGTTGCCATCGAGGATAACAAGATGGGGTATTTATCATATTGCATGAATTTATTCCTCTACATCATGTCATCTTGCTTAAGGTGTTACTCTGTTTTTAATTTAATACTCTAGATGCATGCTGGATAGCGGTCGATGAGTGGAGTAATAGTAGTAGATGCAGAATCGTTTTGGTCTACTTGTCACGGACGTGATGCCTATATACATGATCATTGCCTGGATAACCTCATAACTATGCTCAATTCTGTCAATTGCTCAACAGTAATTTGTTCACCCACCGTAAAATACTTATGCTCTTGAGAGAATCCACTAGTGAAACCTATGGCCCCCGGGTCTATTCTCATCATATCAATCTCCATCACTTTATGCACTTGCTTTTGCTTTTACTTTTTACTTTGCATCTTTATACCAAAAATACCAAAAATATTATCACTATCAGATCTCACCCTCGTAAGTGACCGTGAAGGGACTGACAACCCCTAAGCGTTGGTTGCGAGTAGTTATCGTTTTGTGCAGGTACGAGGGACTTGCGCGTGGTCACCTACTGGATTGATACCTTGGTTCTCAAAAACTAAGGGAAATACTTACGCTACTATGCTGCATCATCCTTTCCTCTTCGGGGAAATCCAACGCAAGCTCGAGACGTAGCAAGAAGAATTTCTGGCGCCGTTGCCGGGGAGGCTTACGCAAAAGTCAACATACCAAGTACCCATCGCAATCCCTATCTCTCGCATTACATTATTTGCCATTTGCCTCTCGTTTTCCTCTCCCCCACTTCACCTTTTCCGTTTTATTCGCCCTCTCTTTCCCAATCTCCTCCTCTTTTTCCCTTTGCCTTTTGTTTGCTCATGTGTTAGTTTGCTTGTTCGTCGCGATGGCTCAAGATGCCACCAAATTGTGTGACTTCACCAATACCAATAATAATGATTTCCTTAGCACTCCGATTGCTCCTCTTGCCAATGCCGAATCTTGTGAAATCAATACTGCTTTGTTGAATCTTGTTATGAAAGATCAATTCGCCGGCCTTCCTAGCGAAGATGCCACTACTCATCTGAATGGCTTCGTTGATTTATGTGATATGCAAAAGAAAAAGGATGTCGATAATGATGTCGTTAAATTGAAGCTATTTCCTTTTTCGCTTAGAGATCGTGCTAAAGCGTGGTTTTCATCTTTGCCTAAAAATAGTATTGATTCTTGGAACAAGTGCAAAGATGCTTTTATCTCTAAGTATTTTCCTCCCGCTAAGATTATCTCTCTTAGGAACGATATTATGAATTTTAAGCAACTTGATCATGAACATGTTGCACAAGCTTGGGAGAGAATGAAATTAATGCTACGTAATTGTCCTACTCATGGTTTGAACTTATGGATGATTATTCAAAATATTTATGCTGGATTGAATTTTGCTTCTAGAAATCTTTTAGATTCGGCCGCAGGAGGCACTTTTATGGAGATCACTTTAGGAGATGCTACTAAACTCCTAGATAATATTATGGTTAATTATTCTCAATGGCATACTGAAAGATCTACTAATAAAAAAGTGCATGCTATAGAAAAATCAATGTTTTGAGTGGAAAGATGGATGAACTTATGAATTTATTTGCTAAGAGTGTTTCTTCTGATCCCAATAATATGCCTTTATCTACCTTGATTGAGAATAATAATGAATCTATGGATGTGAATTTTGTTGGTAGGAATAGTTTTGGAAACAACGCGTATAGAGGGAATTTTAATCCTAGGCCTTATCCTAGTAATCCTTCTAATAATTATGGAAATTCCTACAACAACTCTTATGGAAATTTTAATAAGATGCCCTCTGAATTTGAGAGTAGTGTTAGAGAGTTTATGAATTCACAAAAGAATTTTAATGCTTTGCTTGAAGAGAAATTACTTAAAGTTGATGATTTGGCTAGGAACGTTGATAGAATTTCTCTTGATGTTGATTCTTTAAAGCTTAGATCTATTCCTCCTAAGCATGATATCAATTAGTCTCTCAAAGCTATGAGAATTTCCATTGATGAGTGCAAAGAAAGAACCGCTAGGATGCGTGCTTCCAAAGATGCCTTTATTAAAGCGTGTTCTTCCGATTCCTATGAAAATCAAGATGAAGATCTAAAAGTTATTGATGTGTCCCCTATTAAATCCTTGTTTTGCAATATGAATCTTGATGAAACTGAATATGATCTTCCTTTACCTAGAAGGCGTCCTAAGAATTCTGAGTTTCTAGATCTTGATGATGAAATTGATGAAAGTGGGATTGAAAGAAATAAAAATCTTGATGTTGCTAAACCCACTATTTTGGATCTCAAGGAATTTAATTATGAAAATTTCTCTTTGATTGATTGTATTTCCTTGTTGCAATCCGTGCTAGATTCTCCTCATGCTTATAGTCAAAATAAGGCCTTTACTGAACACATTGTTGATGCCTTGATGCAATCTTATGAAGAAAAACTTGAGTTGAAAGTTTCTATCCCTAGAAAACTCTATGATGAGTGGGAACCTACTATCAAAATTAAAATTAAAGATTATGAGTTTCATGCCTTGTGTGATTTGGGTGCTAGTGTCTCTACTATTCCCAAAACTTTGTGTGATTTGCTAGATTTCCGTGATTTTGATGATTGCTCTCTAAACTTGCATCTTGAGGATTCCACTATTAAAAAGCCTATGGGAAGAATTAATGATGTTCTTATTTTTGCAAATAGGAATTATGTGCCTGTAGATTTTATCGTTCTTGATAAATATTGCAATCCTTCATGTCCTATTATTCTTGGTAGACCTTTCCTTAGAACGATTGATGCAATTATTGATATGAAGGAAGGAAATATTAGATTCCAATTCCCTTTAAAGAAAGTCATGGAATACTTTCCTAGAAATAAAATAAAATTACCATATGAATCTATCATGAGAGCCACTTATGGATTGCCTACCAAAGATGGCAATACCTAGATCTATCCTTGCTTTTATGTCTAGCTAGGGGCGTTAAACGATAGCGCTTGTTGGGAGGCAACCCAATTTTATTTTGTGTTCTTTGTTTTTGTTCCTGTTTAGTGTTAAATTTTGTTTCTACTTTCTATTTAGATGTGGTTTTATGTTTTAATTAGTGTTCGTGCCAAGTAGAACCTATAGGATAAGCTATGATGATAGTCGATTTGATTCTGCTGAAAAACAGAAACTTTGCGCTCATGAGAAAAAAATCAATAAATCACAGGAACATGCTTTTGCATTTATTTTTTTGCTGCTGATCAATAAACAAATTTTACAGTACGTCCTATTTTGGTACAATTTTTAGAGTTCCATAAGTTTGCGTTAGTGACAGATTGCTACAGACTGTTATGTTTTTGACAGATTCTGTTTTTCGTGTGTTGTTTGCTTATTTCAATGCATCTATGGCTAATAAATTAGTTTATAAACCATAAGGAAGTTGTAATACAGTAGGTTTAACACCAATATAAATAAATAATGAGTTCATTACAATACCTTAAAGTAGTCTTTTGTTTTCTTTCTCTAACGGAGCTCACGAGATTTCTATTGAGTTTTGTGTTGTGAAGTTTTCAAGTTTTGGGTGAATTCTTTTGATGGATTATGGAACAAGGAGTGGCAAGAGCCTAAGCTTGGGGATGCCCATGGCACCCCCAATATAATACAAGTACACCAAAAAGACAAAGCTTGGGGATGCCCCGGAAGGCATCCCCTCTTTCGTCCACTTCCATCGGTAATTTACTTGGAGCTATATTTTTATTCACCAACACGATATGTGTTTTGCTTGGAGCGTCTTGTATTATTTGAGTATTTGCTTGTTAGTTTACCACAATCATCCTTGCTGTACACACCTTTTGAGAGAGCCATACATGATTTGGAATTTGATAGAATACTCTATGTGCTTCACTTATATCTTTTGAGCTTGATAATTTGCTCATAGTGCTTCACTTATATCTTTTTGAGCGTGATAATTTTTGCTCTAGTGCTTCACTTAGATCTTTTAGAGCACAGTGGTGGATTTGTTTTAAAGAAACTTGATCTCTCATGCTTCACTTAGATTATTTTTAGAGTCGTTAATAGCATGGTAATTTGCTTAATGTTAATATACTTGGTGTTCAAGATATGTGAAACTTTCTTTTGAGTGCGTTGAATACTAAGATAAGTTTGATGCTTGATAATTGTTTTGAGATATGGAGGTAATAATATCAAAGTCATGCTAGTTGAGTAGTTGTGAATTTGATAAATACTTGTGTTGAAGTTTGTAAGTCCCGTAGCATGCACATATGGTTAAAGTTGTGTAACAAATTTGAAACATGAAGTGTACCTGGCTTGTGCATCCTTATGAGTGGCGGTCGGGGACGAGCGATGGTCTTTACCTACCAATCTATCCCCCTAGGAGCATGCGCATAGTACTTGATTTTTGATGACTTCTAAATTTTTGCAATAAGTATATGAGTTCTTTTGACTAATGTTGAGTCCATGGATTATACGCACTTTTACCTTTCCGCCATTGCTAGCCTCTTCGGTACCGTGCATTGCCCTTTCTCACATTGAGAGTTGGCGCAAACTTCGCCGGTACATCCAAACTCCGTGATACGATACGCTCTATCACACATAAACCTCCCTATATCTTCCTCAAAACAGCCACCATACCTACCTATTATGGCATTTCCATAGCCATTCCGAGATATATTGCCATGCAACTTTCCACCATTCCGTTCATCATTATTATGACATACATTACTTTTGTCATATTGCCATTGCATGATCATGTAGTTGACATCGTATTTGTGGCAAAGCCACCATGCATTATTTTTCATACATGTCACTCTTGATTCATTGCACCATCCCGGTACACCGCCGGAGGCATTCATATAGATTCATACCTTGTTCTAGTTTCAAGTTGTAATCCTCATGTTGTAATCAATAGAAGTGTGATGATCATCATTATTAGAGCATTGCCCAAATAAAAAAAAGAGAAAGGCCAAATAAAAAAAGGAAGGCCCAAAAAAGAAAGGGCAATGCTACTATCTCTTTTTCCACACTTGTGCTTCAAAGTAGCACCATGTTCTTCATGTAGTGAGTCTCATATTTTGTGCTTCAAAGTAGCACCTCGTTCTTCATGTAGTGAGTCTCATATATTGTGCTTCAAAGTAGCACCTCGTTCTTCATGTAGTGAGTCTCATATATTGTGCTTCAAAGTAGCACCATGTTTTTCATATAGTGAGTCTCATAAGTTGTCTTTTTCATACTAGTGGGAATTTTTCATTATATAACTTGGCTTGTATATTCCTACGATGGGCTTCCTCAAATGCCCTAGGTCTTCATGAGCAAGCAAGTTGGATGCACACCCACTAGTTTTCTTTTGTTGAGCATTCATAGCTCTAGTGCATCCGTTGCATGGCAATCCCTACTCCTCATGTTGACATCAATTGATGGGCATCTTCATAGCCCATTGATTATCCTCGTCAATGTGAGACTTTCTCCTTTTTTTGTCTTCTCCACACAATCCCCATCATCATATTCTATTCCACCCATAGTGCTATATCCATGGCTCACGCTCATGTATTGCGTGAAGGTTGAAAAAGTTTGAGATTATTTAAGTATGAAACAATTGCTTGGCTTGTCATCAGGGGTATAGAAGTTGGGAACATCTTTGTGTGACGAAAATGAAGCATAGCCTAACTATATGATTTTGTAGGGATGAACTTTCTTTGGCCATGTTATTTTGAGATGACATAATTATTTTGATTAGTGTGCTTGAAGTATTATTATTTTTATGTCAATATGAACTTTTGTCTTGAATCTTTCGGATCTGAATATTCATATCACAATTAAGAAGATTTACATTGAAATTATGCCAAAGTATCACTCCGCATCAAAAATTCTCTTTTTATCATTTACCTACTCGTGGACGAGCAGGAATTAAGCTTGGGGATGCCTGATACGTCTCCAACGTATCTATAATTTTTGATTGCTCCATGCTACTTTATCTATTGTTTTGGACTATAATGGGCTTTATTTTCCACTTTTATATTACTTTTGGGACTAACCTATTAACCGGAGGCCCAGCCCAGAATTGCTGTTTTTTGCCTATTTCAGTGTTTCGAAGAAACGGAATATCAAACGGAGTCCAAACGGAATGAAACCTTCGGAAACGTGATCTTCTCACCGAACGTGATCTAGGAGACTTGGACCCTACTCCAAGAAGTGCCAGAGGCAGTCACGAGGGTGGGGGGCGCGCCCTCCCCCCTGGGCGCGCCCCCTACCTCGTGGGCCCCCTGACGCTCCACCAACGTACTCCTTCCTCCTATATATACCTACGTACCCCCAACAGATCGGGGATAGAGCCAAAAACCTAATTCCACCGTCGTAACTTTCTATATCCACGAGATCCCATCTTGGGGCCTGTTCCGGAGCTCCGCCGGAGGGGGCATCCACCACGGAGGGCTTCTACATCATCACCATAGCCCCTCCGATGAAGTGTGAGTAGTTTACTTCAGACTTTCGGGTCCATAGTTAGTAGCTAGATGGCTTCTTCTCTCTTTTTGTATCTCAATACAATGTTCTCCCCCTCTCTCGTGGAGATCTATTCAATGTAATCTTCTTTTTGCGGTGTGTTTGTTGAGACCGATGAATTGTGGGTTTATGATCCAGCTTATCTATAGAAAATATTTGATTCTTCTCTGAATTCTTTTATGTATGATTAAGTTATCTTTGCAAGTCTCTTTGAATTATCCGTTTGGTTTGGCCAACTAGATTGGTAGTTCTTGCAATGGGAGAAGTGGTTAGCTTTGGGTTCAATCTTGCGGTGACCTTACCCAGTGACAGAAAGGGTTGCAAGGCACGCATTGTATTGTTGCCATCGAGGATAACAAGATGGGGTATTTATCATATTGCATGGATTTATTCCTCTACATCGTGTCATCTTGCTTAAGGCGTTACTCTGTTTTTAACTTAATACTCTAGTTGCATGCTGGATAGCGGTCGATGAGTGGAGTAATAGTAGTAGATGCAGAATCGTTTCGGTCTACTTGTTACGGACGTGATGTCTATATACATGATCATTGCCTGGATAACCTCATAACTATGCTCAATTCTGTCAATTGCTCAACAGTAATTTGTTCACCCACCGTAGAATACTTATGCTCTTGAGAGAAGCCACTAGTGAAACCTATGGCCCCCGGGTCTATTCTCATCATATCAATCTCCATCACTTTATTTACTTGCTTTTGCTTTTACTTTTTACTTTGCATCTTTATACCAAAAATACCAAAAATATTATCTCTATCAGATCTCACCCTCGTAAGTGACCGTGAAGGGATTGACAACCCCTAAGCGTTGGTTGCGAGTAGTTATCGTTTTGTGCAGGTACGAGGGACTTGCGCGTGGTCTCCTACTGGATTGATACCTTGGTTCTCAAAAACTGAGGGAAATACTTATGCTACTGTGCTGCATCATCCTCTCCTCTTCGGGGAAATCCAACGCAAGCTCGAGACGTAGCAGGGTTTTTGATTCATTAGTATATAAATTTGATTCATTAGTATATAAATTTGTGCACAATATGTAGTTATATTAGCTGTGGTCTTCAATGTGTGTGCATGACGAATGATCAATGTGTTATTTGAATGCAGAGGATGTAGCGATCTGTGGGGAGGACTACAAGATCAGGGGGCAGCATGCTGCGCTCGCGAAGGCCCTGACTCTGGCGTGAAGTGATGTGATGATGTTGTGATGGTGTGATGATGTGAACTGAATCTTAATCTTTTGGGTACTTAGGGTCCGGTTACTTATGGTAAATTTAATGGGCAGTTTATGGTGTGAACTTAATCTATGGTGATGCTAGTAACGTATTATTCTATCTATATTTGTTTGTCCTTATATTTGCCTGTGGTGTATGGTTAGTTCTGTTTAGATGTTGTGAACTAGAGTTTAGGTGCTGCAATGATCAAACATGTTGTTTCAGTGTTGCTTCACTGATCAGACATGTTGTTTCAGTGTTGCTTCACTAATCACTTCAGTGTTGCTTCACTGATCACACATGTTGTTTCAGTGTTGCTTCACTGATCACACATGTTATTGGTCTCATGTTTATTAATCAAATCAAATGCATGCTTTTTCCCACCAGCAAATTATCTATGTATGTTTGTGTAAATTCAAGAAAATGCAAAAAAAATAAACCCTTGGCAAACTATCTATGTTTGTGTAGGAGATCATGTGTGCAAAATTTGAGGTGATTTAGACGAGGTCACAAAAATTTGAATTTGAGAAATATGCTCCAAATGAGCTCCCAGGCTAGGGTAAACAGCCCATTTGTAATCAAGTTTTTTGGACCTACTCTAAATGAGTAAAATGTTTTGTATTAACACCTATTCAATCTATATAGTGTAGATTCGAAGTCTCACTATTTTTTGAATTAATCTTCATATTTTTACATTTTATTTTAAAAAATATGCTTTGATATAAAAAATATTAAAAACACGTTTAAAATATGAAAAATTTAAAACTAAGTTCAGATCCTTCTTATTCACTTTGAAATAAAGCTTTGGTGATTTTTTTTATTTTTTTAAATTTTCAAAAACAGAAGGTAACCCTACCTCATCTCCTTTACTCTATGAAATCTTGTAGGTGATAGCTCATATGTGTGAAGGTTTTCTCATGAAAATGACCATAGACCAAGTTTATGATTTTTGGTTGGTAACATGTCACATAAGACAACATTGTGGGCAGGTTTCTAATTTTTTTTGATTTTTTTAAATTAATGGTGATCATTTGACCTCGATCATGCCAGCTAGGTTTTTTTTTTCATGAAAATGACCATAGATCAAGTTTAGTATTTTTCCTCGTTAGTTTGTCTTATAAAACAAGGTACGGCGAAGGTTTCATATTTTTTTGATTTTTTTAATTAGTTATGCTTAGTCAAAGCTTTCGTAACCCTGTTGACCAGCTCAAACCTCCTCTAAACCCCGCGGGGTTTCGCCTAACCCTAGCTCCCAACGTAGCCGTCCTATCATACCCTGGCGCCAAGCGACAGCCCTCGGATGTGGTCTTCTAGAAGAAATTCCGTGGGCAGGCTACGTGCAGGCTCTGGGCCGTTGGATCACAAGGACGACTCTGCATCATTGGATCGTGGGGCGATCCGCGAGAGGCGATCCTATTGGTTGTGCTCGGCTGCTCGCCCACCACTGACTCCACGAAAAACGGTGGTGTTGGGCCCAAAAGGAAACCAAGCTCTAGTTGGGTTGCTGAATCGCGTCGTTTTTTTGTGAACATGTTGGCTCTGTTTTTTGTGAACGTGTTGGCTCTGTTTTTTTTGCATCATTTGAAATTACACAACAATTGACATTGCATAGAAAATTTAGTTCTTTTTGTTATATACAAATGTAAAATGACCAAATTTATAAGGGCTAAATTTATTTTTATCATGCAAAATGGCCACAAACTATTAAAAAATGGGTCATTTTGCATTTGTATAATGGCCACAAGCCCTCTCTCTCTTTTTATCATGCAAAATGACCAAATTTTTATGGGCCAAATTTATTTTTATCATGCAAAATGGCCACAAGCTCTTCAAAAATTGTCTTTTTTATTATAATATAGGGTTTGACCACGGATTCCCACACGTGCAATTAGCTTCTTTTTCTTCTTCTTTTCAAACCACCGTTTCCCACGCGTGTACACTCCCCATTATGCCGTGGGTTTGAAAATGGGCTACTAACTTCACATTTGACTCTGTTATTGCCACGACCAAATAACACGCAGCACTACGGCTATTTAAGCCACCCTTTGCCTCTTCCATCCCTCATCCATCTGCCCTTCTTGCTCTTCGACCCCTTCTCCTTCTTCTGCATATCCCTCAGCCATGCAGTACACCGGACCAACCTACCGCTTCCCACCCACCGTGCCGGAGAGGCTCTACCCTACCGATGTGTACGTTGATCGTACACTACGTGTGTGGGCGATATCAAGGTTGAGGACCGCAAGGAACTTCACCGAGTTCTTCCTCGTGTTTGGCTACCACCACCTCTCGAGGGGATCTCCAACGATGTTCCGCGTTGAGGAGGTCATCCAAAACCGGGTGGTTGTTACTCTCCTTGCCCACTTCACCAACACATTCGACGCCTTCTACCTCCTCGACCGGGTGTTCTAGTGTGGCTCCGAGTTCATTGCTTTCACCACCCACAACAGGTTCACGGAGTACAACAACATCTTCCCCATCACGACGCGCATGCACACTCTTCCGTACCCCATCGAGAACGCCCTGGAGGAGCAGTGAAAAGGGCGCCCCGAGGAGGAGCGAGGTGGAGAAGGCGGCGGCTAGGGTTCTAAACCCTTTATCTTTTTTTAGTCTATGAACTATGTTGGAGTTGCTATGGGCTTGTTGGCCCTTTTCTTAAATTCTATTATTAAGTTTTCTATCTATTCTATTATTAAGTTCTTCCTAGTTTGAGCTATGTGATCGTGCTATGGGCTTGTTGGCCCTATCTACATATTGGGAGTTGGGACTACATATTTGTTGATTATTTTCTTAGAGAGCTCGGCTTGTTAGTAGGGTTCCCTTGTTAGTACCCACCTAGTGCATGCAAGTAAGATTTGGTAGTAGGGATGAATGAGTACGACTAAGCAAGGGAGTGGCTCTTTTTTACACAAGCCACAAATATGTAGCCACCTAGCTAGAAGAGAGGAATCAGCGATAGTGACCGTCGCTGCATCCGTGGCGGCTGGCGTGCAAGAAAGCTGCTCCGTCAGTGCATCGTGGCGGACGCATCGACGCATGCAGGCTCGGTCGATGCATCATGGGATCGTGACATCGGCGCATGCAAGCTCGATTGATGCATGCGGGCAAGGTTTGCTGGGTGCATGCATAGCAGGCTTCTGTCTTGGCGGCACGCGCAGACGTTTAATAAAAGGGACGGCCCAACGAAACCACGGCCCAATGGTCGAACACCGACACCACCCAACGCGGCCCCACTTGTCAGGTCGAACGGACGACACAGTCCAGCGTGGCCCCACTAGTCAGAGTTAACGGTCAAGCCTTTGACCCGACGGCAATGTCCGTTGTGCCTAGTTATGAGGGTTTCTGGCAAGGGAGTGGGGGAAATTGAGCAAAAGTTAAGAGCGCGGGGATGAATGAGTAGAGCTAAGGAACCAGGGCACAGATGTAAAAATCCCTAATACAAAAACTCTTGCATCATATCATCACGAACAACAGTAGCTAATAATCATCATAGTTATTACTACCAACACTATTTAATCATCATAGTCATAGCTAATCACCACCAACACTAGCTAATACTAATCATCATAGTCATCACCACCAACACTCATTCTAGCTAGCTAATCACTCCTGCTGCTCTCTCTCTCAGGTAAAATAGCATAGCACATGTGGAGCGCTCCTGATTCTTCGTATTGAAGCATGTAGATGAACATGTCTCCTAGTTGTGGGTTGCTCTTCTGATTGCTGCCCCCAAGTACTTCTCTGCGATCCTCCACAATTTTGTTTCAGTCTTTGACTATTAAGACTTGCTCGCTTCTAGAAATCCCGAATGCACTCATGTGAATGTAGGAAGTCTTGGCCGTATGCTAACCATGGACATGCGACCTTTAGTTTCGATCCACTGCGGCACAGCTATCATCGGGGGTCCCTGTTGAAGAACATCGTAGTAACATACTTAGCAATGAAGTTTAGCTTAAAAAATAATGTATGCAAAAGGTGCACTGAGGACAAATAGTAAAAATCTTACCATCTTTCCTAAATAGATGTGACCGTAGTTCACTACGAGCACTATTGATCGCACGTTTTGAGTACTAAGATTTCTAAGTCCAGGAAAATAATGTGTCTTGACAGTATGAAGATCCTCAAGCCATGAAACATAATGACTTGTCTCCTCGCAGTTTAGTTCAGCCCCGGGACAGTGGTAGGTCCTATCTACCAAACACTGGACATGTTTGCTTGAATAAAAATAAGTTGTCAATAGAAATTAGTTGTCAAATATTTTTGAATAAACAATATCCAACACATAAATATGGTTGAGAAACTTATATAATGGTAGAATTGGAGGCGTCTGCACATCGACCCAGATGTCGATATTATCTTCAGTATCATCTTCCGGACGAATATCAAATGTCATAAGCATATCAGGCTCAAATGCATAAGCCTTGCATAGTGCTCTCCATTGTTTGCATTCAAAATGGGTGTAGGTGTCTGTATTGTATAATTTTGCGGGAAAACTATAACCATGCTCGGTCCTCAAGTTAACTCTTTTTACCTCCATAGTTTCCATAGTACTGAAACCAACCTTATCCAAGACATATTCTTGCATGGCAAGGGATACTCTAGTAGAATAGTAAAAAAAATAAATTATAAGTTGAAGCAAAAGAAGCAGAAGTCATGCTTAATTATGAAAAAAGACTTGTCGTTGTGACTTACTGTATGCACTTCGAAGGTGTCATCCAGCTTGATGCTGAAGCACCTACCACCAACTAGGTGAGGCCTGCCGCACAGGCCGCGCTCGTCTTCGCAGTATTCGCACATGCCGAATTCCTTTTCGTCGTCAGACATTTCCTATGTTCATAGTTGAAACATTAATTAAAAATCGACCGAAGGCAACTACCAGGGAACTCAACACACAGATCACTATTACTCAATATGCAACGGGTTGACTTTAGGTCCGCGAGTCTTCCTTCCTAAACTCATATCTCACGTATATTGTGGGCACTCCCTCTCTGATATTGCGACCGTTGGTGATGGTCGCTACTCCTCCTTTCCCTAGTGCATTACGAATATCTAGCACAAGGAAAAGAAGGAGAAGCGACCCCCACGACAACAGTCGGCATTCTTCTTCTCTCATATATGGTGGACACTCCATCACCGATTTTTCGACCGTCGATGATGGTCGCTAATCCTTCTTCCCCCAGTGCATAAAAAAGGTCTAGCACAAAGAGAAGAAGGAAAAGCGATCCCCACGACAACAGTCGACATTCTTCTCTCATATATGGTGGAGACTGTCCTTCACTGATTTTTGGACAATCATGTATGGAGCCCCGATAGACTTAAAGTCAACTCGAAATGTCGTTTAATTCTCTTTCTAGCAAATCCGGGGCACTCGATATTTCTTACATATTCTAGCACAAGTCATGCATAAATTCATAGAAAAATCTGGCATGACCTTTGCTAAAATAGGACATATCAAGAGCCTGAAATTTGCCGGAACGGAAATGAATTAACACTTCGGCAAAACATAGGTCACTCGGAAATGAATGAACACTTCGCAGATGAGCATAAACTGGTGCTCATTGCATTTCAATGGTTCAATATTGACAAAAACATTTCAATATATCTTATAACTAAATACCCTAGTTTGTATTTAGAGGAAGGTGGGGAAGGAGGAGGTGGACTTTTAGCTCACCGACTCGGGTGTAGAGGAAGTGGAGGTATCTCGGATGACGATCACTCCAAGGAGACACGACTAAGCCTGCATATTCCACCGAGTAAAATTTTAATTAGATCATCAAATCTCATATAGCATTCTTTGATGACAAAGCGATAATGACATAAAAAACAAACTAGTTTTATTAATTTTCTTACTAAAAATAAACTAGTCCTATAATAAAATTTTAATTAGATCATCAAATCTCATATACCTAAATTTTCTTACTAAAAATAAACTAGTTATATTAATTCAACTAGTTCAACTTAACACTTACTATAAATAAAAATAAACTAGTTCTTACTAAAAAATAAATTAGTTCTTACTAAAAATAAACTAGTTCTATTAATTTAACTAGTTCAACTAAGCAATTACTATAAATAAAAATAAACTAATTCTTACTAAAAAAACTAGTTCAACTAGTTCTATTAATTTAACTAGTTCAACTAAGCAATTACT
>NC_057804.1:475489920-475532622 GCF_018294505.1 Triticum aestivum
GACGGAGAAGGAGGGAGGAGGGGAGGAGGGAGGAGGGAGTACCTCAGTGGACGTGAGGCACCAGATCTCCAGCGGCGGCGGCGGTGGACGACAGGGGCGCGGGGGAGAGAGTACTGAGTGAGAGGGAGAGTGAGGGGGTATCCGTCGCGCGGGGGACGATAAGGTAGGGATAGTAGTAGCGCATGTCGAAGAAAAGTGCTACTACTACGAATAATAGCAGTAGCTCGCTATCTGTATACGCGCTGCTACTAAGTGGGGCTAGCCATTATGCCCAGTTCAAACTTAGCAGCAACGCGTTTCGCTAAAACGCCCTGCTGCTGAAAGGATAGCAGTAGCGCATCTAACTGACAGGCGCTACTACTAAGTAGCAACATCCCCTCATTTTACCCTGCGCTACTGCTAAGATTCTATGTATAAGCTTTTTCTTAGTAGTGCCAAATCTTGAGAATGTCGGACCTCTTGCCTTCGTCGTCTTGCTCTTCTTCTTCTTCTTGCTCGGATTGGGATCAGATGTTGTCCCAACTTCAAATGCAGTGGTGCCCTCCAATTCATACTCCATTTCGGTCGGATCTTCATTGTCATTGATCATGTTCGACAAGAATGCCTCCTAGATGGCCATGGTTTGCAAGCATTCATCATGTGCGAAATGAACAAGTGATCTATGGAAAACATTGAACATGTCGTATGCAACTTTGATCGGACAGGAGCAAACAAAACATACTGATTGTTGTTCTCTCATTCCATCGAACATGTCGAGGGCAGCCTGGGCGCCGCCGGTGCCTGTGCTCATCCGCGCCCGAACGAGCTGCGGCGAGTCACATACAGCCACCGTCGGCATATGTGTGGACGGAAAGCTCTCTAGAATGGCCCAGCCGGCCGTCGGATCCTCCTCTGTCCCAACGGGGTCGGATGGCGTAATCCGCATCGATGCTCGGATGGAAGGGGGAGACAGCTCCTCGACCATGTCCGCACCTCCCTGCGACATTGTCGCTGCCTCCCTCTCCCGCTGCCGGCGCCGCCGCATCTTCCGGGCGACATTCTCCGCCTTGCAAGACAGAGTCAAGGAAGTGATACCGACGGACGAGGCAGACTGCGTCTTCGTCGCGGCGGTCGGGGACGGGCTGGACGACATCTAAGGCGGTGAATCGGGGCTGGTGGTGAGGATGGGGAGCAAGGGTGGCGGACAGCGACGGCTCGGGCGAGGGAAATGTTATGGGGCGGCGGGAGGAGGAGGAAGAGTTTGGTAGATTTGGTGCAATTTTCGATGAGGTCGATCTGTCGGGTACGACGTGACGGGCGCGCCTGGGCGCTCTCATATCCCCTCAATATTTAGGCTGTATGAGGGGTGCAGGTCAGCTCGGGCGTCTGATGCCCGTTTAAGAAGCCCGTCTGGGTCAAAATTTCATGACTGGTCAGTGATCAGGTGGCCCGCCTGGACATATGAGGCGGGTTTGGGTTGCCCGGAAGTAGATGCTCTCGTAGCGGTGGTTCTATTCTCCATCTCTTGTCTGTTTTAAAGTACAGTGAGTCGAGTGTTCTACGTCAGTGAGTCGAGTGTTCCACGTCCGATTAACACCATTTTCCAACAAGTGATAACCACAAAGAAGACCTGAAAACCGCACAATAAAAATGTGTCTAGAGAGTCTATGGCGATCACGCAAGAGGTAGGACGGCCCACAGACGCCGGACCGGAAGCCCGGAGCTGGGGCGGCATAAAAATCGAAAAACCGGGCAGGACCCGCCATGTCTTTTTCCCTTGTGAACAGGCGGCTGCTTTGCTCATAGGCTATAGCGCAACTGGACCAAGGATGTGGACGTGGTGCAACGGTCGGCGCTCAACAAAACGCCGACCCCGGCTACGCACGCACACTATTCTATATTTCTATTCCCCCGTGAGATAGCTAGATGCATCCATAGTAGTAAACGCCAACATGGAAATTGCGACAGGATTAGTCAAATGCGAGTTAGGTGATGCGATGCAACCGAAGGAAAAGGGCAGACCTCCCTTGTAGACCTCTAGTTTACCTTGAGGCTTAAGGTTCAGATATCTCAAGCGTGCTGTTTGACTGCAGTCAATCAACACAGTCTCCATGTACATATCCAATTATCCTGACGATATTATAGGAAATTAAGTGGCTGTACGTAATGTGTGCTTGATGTGCATATCCTTACAAGTCTAGCCACGATATTGTACTGTGACTGTTAAAAAAAACGATATTGCATGCGATCGCAAAAAAAAAAACGATATTGCACTGTGCGTTACGGCCAACCTACAACGACCCACGAGAGCAACACGGCATGTCGATCGACCTGCCGCGACCAGTACAGCAGCACCGCGCCATTTTCAATGTACCGTGCCCCCATCGCACGCTCGCCAGGAAAGCCACGCGCGGTACGTTGGACTCTTCTTCCCGCAGCACGGCATGCCACACAATGCGGGCATGCATGTCCCTTTCCTGACAAGATTTGAGCCCTCTCCCGCCTCAGGAATCAGTGCCGACAACGAGAGCAAAGAGGAACGCGAGGCTGCCGTTCCGCCCCGCGAGATTTAGCCGGCAGCCCGACTGACGTTGATCCGGTGCGCAAGTACCCCGCCGACTTCTCCATTAGGGCTCCTTTGATTCAAAGGAATTCTATAGGATTTCTGAAGGATTGAAATCCTTAAGAATTTTTCCTATGTTGGTCCTTTGATTCATAGGATTGGATCCCATAGGAATTTTTCCTATGAAATCTTTTGTACTACATTTCATAGGAAATCTAACATCTACTCCAACCTCTTTTTACAATTTCTTTGCTTTTTCTGGGCCATCAAACACTCCATGCTAATCATGTAGGATTCATGTGTGCATGCCATTCCAACCCTATACTTTTCCTATTCCTACGTTTTGAAAATCGTGCGAATCAAAGAGGGCCTTATTCTTCACATCCGAAAGCGAAACCTGCCGCGCCGGTGCAGCCTACGTATGGCTCTCCGTCGACCGTCCTGCCCGCGGGTTATGGCACATAGATATTCCTACAAATAATCTGATCGCATCCTGTCATTCTGTGCCGATGCTTACGTTTTCCTTTGTGGGTACGTGGTGTCGTCAGTGCTGCTAGTAGTGGTGCTGCCGATTGGTTAGAAGTAGTTATCGGAGCTAGCTGTTGTATTCATGGCGAGCAAGTGGCTGCCTCAGCTCAGAATAATCAAGGTTGCTACGTACTCTACCTCAGAAGCTCAGCTAACATTCTAGAGTAGACGCCATGCATGGGTGGTTGGTTCCTACTAAGAATGATCGACGTGCTTCGAGATTGTTCCAGAGATTTATTAACTGTGTTTGGAACGGGCCGGAAGCTAATGATGACCGTCCGGTTTGTTTATCTGGAAGGGAAGGGGTTGGTTGCCCTGATGGATTGAACTCGTCATTGGCAGAAAAAGGAAGTGCAACTTGGGTGTAAGAAATTTACGGGCCACCGCCCATTGAAGCTCTACGACCTGCATATGTTTTCTTTCTTTCTTTGTGCGAGTGACATATGGTGTTTGACTATATGTATGCCCACTTGGAGAAGCTAAGATAATATCTACTCACTGACTGCCCGTTATTGCAATTGCAAAAGCTAACTTCTTCCACAAAAACCATGAGAACGTATTCTCTGGTGTAAATTGTTGCCCTTCTTGATCTTTTAATTTCAATCTAATAATTTTGTTTCTTAGTTAATGACTTTTTCTAAATTCACATGACTACGTGATATAGTTGCAATGTTACTCTGTAATTTGTATGAAATGCTAGTATGAAGACATTTTCACGGTGTATCCTGGTTTTTTTATGCTACATGGCTACATAAGTATTTATGAAACTTTATTTGTAGCATGTGCATCAACTACGAAGATTCTGGGAAATTATCCTTTGTCTGAGAAAAATGAGTTGCGCCTAACTACTAGCTATAAAAATTAGTTTAGTAAATCAAATTTAGGTAAGATTTCAGCAATGGCTACACCTTCTGTAGTCCAACAATAATGATTACCATAGCGAGGAACACACGTTAAGCATTTCTTTTCATAATGAAGTAGGCTTAGCCTAATTGGTCATACTATCGTACCTAACCATTATACTTTACCTTAGCTTTTCCACTTATTCTTTGCAGGTTCATGTAAAACCATGTGTTGAGCATCATATTGATCTTCTCCTTTTAACAAAAGTTCAAAGGTCACATCTACTTACCTTTTCTACTTTTTACTCTAACCTTTCTCGCTTCATAGTTTGGCATCCATTACTCGTTCGGCATCATATATAGTACTATCTGCCTAACTCAAAACATATTTTGCTCTGAGCAAAAATGATATATATTTTCATCCTCGAAATATTTGTTTTCCTTTAAAATTGGTCGGTGCTTACCAAATCTTCAACCCCTCCGTAATAAATAAAAGAAGAGATATTCACCTCATAGTGTGCCCATATGTTTCCCAAGATGCTTAGATGAATTCTCCCTGGGGGAACAACACCATAAAGAATCACCAGCTCGTCCGACTCACGCCTCTTTACCAAAACACCAATAAAAGAGGCGGTGCATGAGATGCTTGGGCCTCAACGTTAGTGATAACATTGCAATATTATTTTCTGTTCGTTAAGTAAATACATGTCCTTACTCTCTAAGCACAAAGTTGACACTTGGACAAGATTGTTACATCTTTTTTGGGTCCAAAAGTCTTTTTTTGCCAATTCTTATATTGTTCCCGTGACATATTGTTTTTCATTTCTCCCAACAAACCAAATTTCAATACACACCTCTTGTGCAACCTTATTTACCGTTGGTTTCTCTCATTTGGTCATTTATAACAAAAATGGTTTTAATGACAAAACCAAAGGTCGATTTAGAAACAAAAATAATTGCAAAGGCATAATGTATGAGTGATGAAGTGTTTCCATTTTTAAAGCCAAAGAATTTAAATACTAGTACTTTTTTGCGGGGAAAACATTAGTACTTTAAGGAAGTACCCCAAGACTTTATGTATTGTGTTCTTGAGCAAAACCTTTGTGATAGATGTCAAATACTCCATCATTGCATTTATGATGCAAAACACAAATGGGCATAAATAAACTAATTGCAATCAACTAACTTCATCACGTGTCTAGGGCTAGCTTGGATAGCTACATCTTACGGACCATTGCATGCTCCAATCTTCCCCGTGCCTTGATGCAACGCTTGTTCTGAAATTGTAGATGACCCTTTCATCGAGCAGGCTTTCCAATATTTTTGAAGAATCGTAATCCTTTATAAAAAAAATCTATGTGGGTTGTCTACTTGCAAGATCATAACACAGTTGTTTCTCCGAAGATAACCCTTTTTTGTGGCAAACCCTGAAGATTACTTTGCACTACATATCACCTCTTTTTTTTTTTGCGAAAGGCACTACATATCCCTTGATGCAAATACATGATAATGCAAAAATATATCCTTTTAAAAAGTTCATATTTTTTGAAAGCATCATGAGTTGAAGAAGCCCTGCAATTTCAGGACAGGTGTTGCATTGTTGCTGGTTAGCACACCCCGAGGCTTGGTTTGCAAGGGCCGTGACTAGCTAGGTTTCATGAGGTCATGCTTGCAACCGATCATCAAGAATCATCCCTGGCGATCTGCACCGCCCTTTGGTTGTCGATCGCATCCGACGGTGGCGTGCGTGCCGATACGCAAGCGCTGGATTGTTAGGCGAAAAGTCGCTCGCCCATTGACGCACGCACGCGGGTCTTTGAAAAAGGCCAGCCAGGCAAGGCTACAGAAATCCCCGGGCGGCGCTGGCGCGGGCGCCGGCCGGTGGACCCTGTCGCCTATACGGCCCGAGCAGGAAAGGCGGGGTGGAGGAAAGAAGAAAGCAGGTCGGCGGCGTCGCTTTCCGGATCGGACGGACGGGCCGATGCGGCCCAGCGGCACCCATCGGACGGCCGGCGCCGGTTTGGCGGTTGCCGGCCTAGCCGCAGTTGGTCCCTGTCCTCTGGATTCGCGCTACAGCAACGACGAGACCGGCCAGAAAGGCGGGCAGATCTTTATGGGTGGGCTGGCTTCGCGCGTACCGCCGTACGTTGCGGGGCCGCGTTTCCCGTGGAGACCTTCCGGGCCCACCGTCATTGACGCGATATTGTTTTCGTAATCTAGAGTAGCGCTTAGATCAGGTGGCAGCGGTTGCCTGAACTGTGCATGTCGGCATTTTTGTTTTGCAGAACCACCCCCCACTTGCACTTCTTTTTTGGTCCTCGACCCCTCCCTCTCAAAAACAATCGAACAAGGTAAACGCACACTATTTAATTAGTTACCGGCCGGCACTACATTAAGTGAGTGGCAGGATAGATTTTCTCCTATCTATCTATGACGTTTCAAATAATTGCGATCAGTTGGATAACGAAACTATGTCAAGTGGTAAAATGAAACAGTTAGGGCTCATTCGGCTTACATCATTTTCAAATCAAAGGAATAGTAAAAGTAAAGGATTAAGGTGCCTTGCTCACTCCAATCCTTACGAAATACGAATTTTCAATGAGATCTCGCTTGATGCTAAGAATCCTAAAGAATCAGGTCAAGTATGGACACGATGATAAGAATCTACTACCTCTGTTCCTGTGAAAATGAATGCTAAACATAAGAGGGAAAACGTGGATGAAAATGCGGTAGGAGTTTTCCAAAAATCCTCCAAAACGGATGAGCCATTAATGAGTAGCATAATCGAAATGCATGGTATTCTGAGACCATGTAACCGAAAGAAATAATTTGGCAACATCGTAATCCCAATCTAATATGGCAATGTAGATATTTAAATGTATTCCCTGAAAATAAGATATTTCCTCATCACATTTTTACTATCAGCCCGCCAAGGAACATGTCTCAATCAAAAACATCTTAAAATCCAAAGACATAAATAAATGAGTGCAGTGTGGGGATTGCACTATGTTGTACCTGTTTTATAATCTTTTTATGAAAATCAAGGAATAGGCTAGTTAGAACAGTTGGAACCACCCCAATACCAAACGCAACCTACAGCTAGGTATATAAAGATGAGGTTCTTTTCCCCCGCAAAATTGAAAAGACGAGTTTCTTTTGCCAAGAATATAAACATATATCCATGAATGCTATTCTCCGAATAATGCTCCCGGAGAGGCAAGGAATCGGTAATTACCATCCTCTAGAGGGGCATCAGCAAAAGTTTCTAACCCCCGTACGATAGTAATCAACACGTGCAAACCTGCCATTAGCAACACATCTCATCAACACACAAGAAAAAATTCGAGGAAGATAGTTTATATGAGGTCAAATCACCCCCCATAGTACTCAACCAACCAACCCCATCTCATCAACCTTCCTCTATAAAAGAGAGGGCGTTGCACCCCTTAGAGCTGTAGCCCGGAGGCCAGGGTGGGCTTAGTGCATGCATTGGCTAGCTGCTCCCTCCTCTCCTCTCCTCTCCACCGTAGATAGAGCGCCGGCCTTTTCTTCGGTTCTTCACTGATATAGATAGCTTCCATCTTTTTGGTTCACTTCCTCTTCTTGCATGTTCTTGATCTCCTCTCGATCCAAAACCACCGATCGATCGATCCTAGCTAGCATCCTTGTTGTTTTTCTTCCCAAGGATCTAGCTAGTTCTTGCAGATTTCATGCAAAACTAATACAAGTTCTTCCACTTCATTCCCATCCTTGTTTATTTCTCATCTCGTTGTTTAATCTCAACAAGAAACTTGTTGCTCTTGATTCTTCTCCTCCTACTCCTATCTAGTCAGATATGGAGAACGTTCTGCTGGATCGTTCGTCCGGAAGCTTCGAGTACCCCAAGAGGGGCGTCTATGGCGGTAGGCCGGCGAGGCCGCACGGCGCGTACGGCTCCTCCCGCACGTGCCCGCAGTACCATCACTTCCAGAAAAGTGGCGCATGGAACTCCGCCCCGGCTCCCGCTCTTCCATATGCATACCCGAGGCCGCCGATATACTCGTCGCCGTCTCTCCCTCTCCTGCCGTCCAACCAGCCACCCCTCCTGCCGCTCCCACCCACCGCCACCAAGTACGCCACTTTCTCCTACCCACCACCTCCAACACCGCCGCGTGCCGTCAGGCCGGCGGCGCCAACGGCCGTCGCGCCGGCTGCGGCGTCGCGCCAGCTGAGCCAGAGAGACAGGAGGAGGAGGCCGGTTAAGCCGCCGGCCGCAGAACCGGCAAGGGAGCAGAAAAAGAAGAAGCCGCTGGAGCGGGCGACGCCACTGCCGCCGGCGCCCGCGGTGACCGAGGCGCTGGACGACCTCGAGCAGGAGCTGGCCCGGAGCTGCCTCCAGGACCTGCTGCACGCGCTGGCACCGCCGCCCAGCAGCCTGCCGCTGCCCAGGTTCTCCCTCGTCGTCAAAGCGTCTCCCCACTCCGCCACGGCCGGCAAGGTGGTGCCGGCTGCCCCGTCCTGCAACGCTGAGGCGGCCACCGCCGACGGCCTCCGCCGCCTCCTCCGCCTCTAGTATCATGACAATTACCCTGCCGCACCGCGCGCACGTACGTCATCTCGGTGTACCGTTGCTACTGTTAATTATTTCCCTCCAATACTATTATTTCCTGGCTGGGAAAATACGTACTACTAGTAGAAGACAAGGAAAGAAGAGTTATGTGATGCTGGAGCGATGGTCGGTGGCGTGACCCGGTGACCGTGATGTGGGCGTTGAATGGACGCGGTGCGTGCTAGATGGGGTCCAGCCATGAGCCATCGATCGATTCAGGTGAAGAAGATGATGTTGATTAAGCTTTAATTGTGTGGTCCTACTAGATTTCTAGGGTTTACGTTAAGTGCCTGCGTGCGCGCGTATGCTCTTCTTCTTGATTGGGTGATGTGTTTTTTGGAATTACCTTGTATCAAGAGATTAATTAGTACTCCTATATAATGTATGTGGTTATGTTTAAGTGACCTAAATTAAATTAAATCGTGCTTCGTGAAATATTGGCGCGTGTATATGCATATAGTTTCTCTTGTGGTCTTTGTATTAACAAGATTAATGTCTCCCGGGCATTTTTGTTTTCTCGAACAAGCGTCAAAATGCATGGCCATTTATATCAGAAGAAGGTCGTCATGCTACAAACACATCCAGAATTACCATGCTATTTACACATAAAAATACCAGGGGAGGGAGGTATAGTCAGTTTTGTAATTTTCCGGTATCTTCTGTGTAAATAGCACGGTACTATACCTCCCTCCCCTGGTATTTTTACTATTTACACAGAAGATGCCGAAAAATTACAAAACTGACTATACCTCCCTCCCCTGGTATTTTTATGTGTAAATAGCATGAAAACATATGCACCGCGATAACTAAACACCATGATAAGTTTTTGACCGTTGGAGGAAATTTTGCTGAAACATACCCCTGATAAATTTTGTGTAAATAGCATGATATTTTAAGCACCGTGAGCTTGATAGGTTACCTAGAATCACCATGATAACCTTTTGTCTCAGGAAAAAATTATTCAAAACATCCCCGATAATTTTTGTGTGAATAATATGATAATATAAGCACCGCATAACCGATAACTTACAATATAAACATGATGGTAACTTTTTACCAAAGGAAAACAAGTTGTTAAAAGCATACACTCGCCTCGCAGGGCCTCTTAGATGAACACAACACATGATGTGCCACGAAAAAGACACATAATGTTTAGTGTCATGAGGGACACACGTGCTCGTGGGTTGGCCCAAAAAACGCCCACTTTGACCCGCTATAGGCATGATAAGTTACGCAAAAACATCATGATAATTTTTGACCTATGGAAAAAGTTACCGAAACACACCCAGGTTTTTAGGTCTAAGTACCATGATAATACATGAACTGTAGACCCGGTAACTCATGTACAATCCCCCATGGTAACTTTGACCAGGGGCGAGGTGATGTACACATACCCTGATAACTTATGTGTAAGTACCACAGTATTTTACACATCGAAGACCTTATATATAACTTGTGTACAAAACACAGTGGTAACTTTGAAAGGGGTGTTGTTGTTGAAACATAGTACCTGGTAAGTTCTATGTAAATAGCACGGTAACTGACGCAACATAGGCCAGATAAAATTGCATGCGATTACCATGGTAACTTTGTCCTGAGGGAAAATCGTGGTAATTTTCTGTACTTTTTTGTAGTAACACAATTGTAAAAAAAGGGATCAAAACGATTAGTTTCTTTAGTTTGAGCAAAAAATACCTAAGGGTGAGTTGGTTGCGGTGGCGCGCTTTGGTGCCAAGGAGGGGTGGGTTTGAATCCCACATGCGCAATTTTTTTATCATGTGGTAGACGTGAAGAAGTGGCAGTTTTCTCGGGGTGGGCGCGCGAGATGTGCGGGAGAAGCAGGTTTCTCGGGCGAGCCTGCAGTGTCGTTCGGGAGAAGGTGGGGTCGAAGGAAGGGGGATCGTGTGATACTCTAAAGTGAAAGAAGTAGAGGTGTGACAGTTTTGCTTATATGGCACACATGTGCCAAATATCACAGTCCTAAAGAAACATAGTCCACCATATCTAACTTTGACCGTTGTCATATTTGCAATTGTATCATCGTATATTTGTTGGACCCTGATGTGATACCCTAGATTTTTGCCATTTTTCTTTTTCTGAGGTTTATTGAATATTTGGTTTAAACTTGGATTTCATTCATCTCTTTTGGACTTGCCACTTGAGAATTCTTTTTGATTTTCTTCCAAGTGGATCCTAGCATTTTCAAATCATCTCTTAACTTCATCTCTCCAAAGATCATGCCTTGGGATAATTTTCTTAAATGGCCTAATATTAATTTTCTCTCTGAAAATGAATATTTTCTCCTTCTGTTATGAAGCAACCCTCATTTTTATGACTCAGAAAATTCCTAATAAATTCCTAAATATTCTTTGAGTCCTGCCTCACCTTCCTATGCAACAATCTCCCATGGTCATGTGAAGAATTTTGGCTCAAGAAAATATTTTCATTTTTGGACAGCAAGGTCACTTTGTGAAGGAAGTGTATTTTTGCTTGGTCCGTTTGAGCTGAAATTTTTATAGCATGACTACCTTCCAACCTATAACTTAGACACCAAGATTCAAACCTTATCTCTGTGTGGTCTTCTCGCAAACTTCCTCAACAGGTTCTGTCCAGAAACTTGTCTCAAAGCTTCAGTCTCATCTGGTCGACCTGGTAGCAAACCAAGGGTATACAGAGACTCAATGTTGAAAGGACTTGAGACTAGACAAAGTGGGCGTGTTTGGTTACATTGTCGATTCAGCCTGGCCCGACGAGCCTGGCTCTATTGAGCCGGTTTGAGGGGATGCAGGCAAAAAAAACCAGATGCACATAGTTTGGTTGCCTGCATGTCCCTAGTTGCATGAGACAACCATTTTTGACCCGGCGTTTGGTTGCCCGCATTGCATTAGGTGCACAAATAACATGGTGTTTGGTTGCAACCTGCATAAGGTGTTGTCACCACTTCCACTACAAAAAAAAGACACATCCGTGACATTTTAGGCCGAACTAAAAAATTTTTTGTCATACATATGACACTTCTATGACGATAATTGTGACAAAACCCGGTATCATCATAGATGTGGTGGACTCCTACTTCTATGACAAAAAATCATGACAGAAAATGAGATTTTCGTCCTGGGCGGGCCGGAGACGCAGCTGCATGACATTCTTTGGGCCATCCATGACGAAAAAACATGGTGGAAGCGAGGGGGAGGAAAATTTCGGGGAGTTGCGGGTTACGGTGGGAGGTCGGGGGCCGAGCGATGCGCGTTTCTCTCATACACGTACGCGTGTGTGTGCGAGGCGTTGGCTCTAACTGAATCCGAGCGAGGCGTTGGGCTCTAACTGAACCTGAGCGATTGCACTGCAGGCTACGCGTTACTGAATCCGAGCGATCGGTCGATGGCTGTTAATTGAACCCGATGTAGCGATTCCTTCGCTACTGCTGCTAACTGAAACCGATCGATTGGATGAACAGTGAGCGTTGCAGGGGGGTGGATGAACAGTGAGCGGTGGCGTTGCCTCTGGATGAACAGGACCCCGTGGTGTGGAGGGCTGGATGAATAGTAGACGGTGGAGGGTGGCCGTGGAGGGGTGGTTGAATAGGACCCTGTGGTGTGGAGGGCTGGATGAATAGTAGACGGTGGAGGTCTGGATGAACAGTAAACGGTGGAGGGGTGGTTGAATAGTAGCCGGTGGAGTAGCGCGCGGTGGAGGCTGGATGAACAGGAGCCCATGGAGGCTGGAGGAGGTCGACGGTAGCCCGTGGAGGCTGGAGGAGGTCGACGGTGGAGATGAACAATATCTCGTGGAGTCCCGTTTTCTGGTACGCCACACCCCTCCCAATGAACAGGACCCCCGTTTTGATCGTAGGAGGTCTGTTTTGTCCGTTTTGCGGTACGCCACACCCCTCCCGATGAACAGGACCCCCGTTTCGACCGTAGAAGGTCCGTTTCGTCCGTTTTGCGGTACGCCACACCCCTCCCGATCAACAGGACCCCCGTTTCAACCGTAGGAGGTCCGTTTCCTCCGTTTTATGGTACGCCACACCCCTCTCGATCAACATGACCCCCGTTTCAACCGTAGGAGGTCTGTTTCCTCCGTTTTGCGGTACGCCACACCCCTCCCGATCAACATGACCCCGTTCCGCACATAGGAGGTCAGTTTCCTCCGTTCTGCGGTACGCCAGGCCTCGTTTCCATCACCTGTTCCATCCAAGCCCTCCCGATGAACACGACCACGCATTTCATTCCGACCCAGCCGGTTGGCTCCCACGCGTTTTGTTGCCTCCCGATGAACACGACGCATTCCGTTGCCTCCCCATGAACACGACGCATTTCGTTGCCTCCCCATGAACACGAGGACGACGTTGTTTCTCCGTTCCGACCCAGCCATGTACACGAGCCCTCGCCGTACGTATGCGCGAGTAGGCGTTCGAGACCCCGCCCGTATGTACACATACGTGGCCGTATTTTCTTTCTTGTACCCTGGTCGCTGTACGTACGTGTACATGCTACGCGCGCGCCTCTACTACGACACGTGCACGCCTCTACATCCACCAGTATATATGTACGTATACGTTCGCGACTAGAATGACAACGCTACGTACGCTTCGACCAGGTGGGTCCCGACTGTCAGACACTTCCTTGCCTGCGAAGATGTAG
This sequence comes from Triticum aestivum, assembly GCF_018294505.1. Classification (NCBI taxonomy): domain Eukaryota; kingdom Viridiplantae; phylum Streptophyta; class Magnoliopsida; order Poales; family Poaceae; genus Triticum; species Triticum aestivum. Next base: position 475,503,064 of record NC_057804.1, read on the forward strand.
CTGGTGGGTCCCAGCAGTCAGGGGGGCGAATCGTTTTTTTTTGCCCGAACGCACTTCCTTGCGTGTGAAGATGTAGCTGGTGGGTCCCAGCAGTCAGGGGGGCGAATCGTTTTTTTTGCCCGGACACACTTCCTTGCCTGCGAAGGTGTAGCTGGTGGGTCCCAGCAGTCAGGGGGAAACGTTTTTTTCGCGAAATACGGTGGCCCGTCTAGTGGGTCCCCGCTGTCAGGTGGAGGAATAATTATTTTACATGTAATAAGGAGGCACTTCCTTGCTGCAGCCGTGGACCCAGCTGTCAGCCTCTCCACGCACAGTACTCTTCCGATGGAAGTCGGTCGTTGACCACATTGACCACGCCGCGCCGAGAGCACCACGGCGGTGGACGACGGCGAGGCCTAGGAAGGGGATGGCACCGAGGCAGGGAAGACTCGGCAGTTGTTTCCCACGCGGAGGGGAGTACGACTGTACGACGATTTACTGGTTCGTCTGCCGTCGCTGGAGAATAATAGCAGGTGTGAGTGAGTAGAGGGATGGCTAGGCCAGCGATGGGAGTACGGTGGGGCGGCGAGGCCTGCGCGGCAGCATAGCCGGCCGCGGGGAGGAGGGAGCAGGCAGTCCTGCCGGCGGTTGTTTGAGCGGCTGGAGCAGGAAGAGCAGACATTGAAGAAGCACGACGGCCGTTGGATGGACATCCAACCGTCACTGCTTGTGCGTCAACCATTTTTTTAGGAAAGCCTCAAATCTGTAAAAAACAGTATACATCCCATCGGCCATTATTTATAATAATTTACAGCCCATTTAATAATTTTTAAGGTTTTTTTGGAGCCCATATTTTTTGTTAGCATTACAGCCCATATTGTGACCACGGTTAAAAAATTATACGAAATTTTGTATATTTCGGTGCGGTCCAAACTGTTTTTAATCCTGAAATTTCGACTCACATTCAAACTGATTTTAATAATAAATGTATATCAATATAAAATCCAACAAATTCTCCATGCATAAAAATTAATATAATTTAAAATCTTGAAATGAAAAAATATATTTGAAACTAATTGCCGGTTTGATGTGTTTTAAGAATGTACATCCCATTTCTCATTACTGATGGGCCATTTTCTCGTCCAGCCGAATGAAAGCTCTCCTCGTCTTCAAAGATTTACAGCCCAACATGCCTGACAAAGCGACTTACTTGGCAAATCACAAAAAAACTGGGTTGTGGCCGTGCACCTAGCTGTCAGCCTCTCCACGTACAGTACTCTTCCGATGGAAGTCGTTCCTTGACCACGTTGACCACGCCGCGCGGAGAGCACCACGGCGGTGGACGACGACGAGGCCTAGGAAGGGGACGACGCGGAGCCGGGGAAGACGCGGCAGTGGAAGCCTGCGCGGAGAGGAGTACGAGGGTTCACTGGTTCGGCTGCGGTGTGAGGCTGCCGTCGCCGCAGGGCCTGGCCAGCGGTGGGAATAGTAGGGGGCGGTGAGGCCTCGCACAGCCGCCCACGGGAGGCAGGAGCATGCAGCACGGCCGGCGTTCGGCTGGAGCAAGAAGACCAGAGGTTGAAGAAGCACTACGGCCGTTGGATGGACATCGTACCAAGGACGAAGCTAGAAAAAATTGTCATTGGGGTCAACCAATGTCCAATGCCTACTATAGCACATGCTATGGTGTGACTCACACTGAGAGCAATATAAAGAGCAAAAACCAAAAATATGCCCACTATAACACAAATAGAAATATCATCCAAGGGCGACATGAAGAGCAAAAATATGCAATGAGCCAATGATAAACTAGTATCATAATAATAAGATTGTCATACCAAGTACTGGTTCCGCAAAGTCATAAAATCATTTGTTTACATATTCAGAGAAAATAAGCAAAAAACGATGACTTCCTGAAAAGGATGAACAAAAGTAATATATCATATTCACAACAATGGTGTGTAAGAAATAATATAGAGAATAAATAGCAGAAACAAAAAGTTAAAGTGATGTTAGACTCACATTTTATAACTTGCCTTCTCGATCTCCCATCTTCTTAAATAGATCAATTACGGCGTCAATTGTAATGGTAGCAAATATATCTTTCTCCACAAAGCAAATCAAGCAATCACTCATGAACTGGTCACCCATTTTGTTGCGTAAAACACTCTTCACAATATTCATTGCTGAAAAGCATCTCTCCACTGACGCTGTGGCAACCGGCAAAATTAGCACTAGCTTTAGAAGTTGATACACCAAAGGGAAAGCAAGATGCTTCTTAGTATGCACCAACTTTTTAGCAAGATCCGCAATGCCATCCAAATTGGCAAATCTTTGGTCTGCTCGGACATTGTCAATGTAAATCCGAAGTTCATGTCCAAGATCCATCATTTTTGATGAATCGAAATCCTCAGGATAAAACTCAGCTAGCTTCAACAAACTCTCCAAGTTAAAAGAAGTGAAAGAGTTTTTTGGGTTGAAAGAAGCCATGTGAATAAGCAATGCAGAATTTACTTCATTGAATCTGTCATCAAACTCTCGAAGTTGCCAATCAGTAACAGTGTTAAGACACTCTATTTGATAATGATGCATGTTTGTTATATTGGTTCTTTTTCGTGTATTATGTCGATTGACATATTCATCTTGCATGCTTAGCTTTGGAATGTCATGTTCTTCACAGAATGCATATACCTTCTCCAAAAGTGATTCCCACCCATTATCTCTTAGTTGTTGTAGATCATTCCTTGTTGACTTCACACATGACATTGCATTCAAGATATCTTGATCCTTTTGTTGCAATGCTTGTGACAGAGTGTTGGCACTCCCTAATATATGGAACATCATGTGCAAATAGAACACAAAATCAAAGGTTCCAAAATATGATAGAAGACCATGTGCTTCACTTTTCTTGGAATCTTTCTTGCCTTCTTTTGATACATACTTGAGGACACTGACAATTGATGGGAACAACTGAATTAGGCTTGAGAGGGTTCTATAGTGAGAACCCCAACGGGTGTCTCCCGCCCTTTGAAGTGATTGATCTTGATTCAACCCTGTGCCGGTACTAATTCGCCCACTACTTATGGCTTTTTTCACATTCTCTCTATTAGTCTCTCTGATCATGTCTTTTCTTTTGCAAGAAGCTCCAACCACATTAAACAGAAGAGAAATCATGTAAAAGAAATCTGCAATATCTTCATTCTTCTTTGAAATTGCTACGATAACCAATTGGAGTTGGTGAGCAAAACAATGCACATAATATGCTGACTTATTCTCTTCTAGAATTTTAGCTTTCAAACCATTGAACTCACCCCTCATATTGCTCGCCCCGTCATAGCATTGCCCTCTAACTTGTTTGAAGCTTAATCCAATATCAACAAGCAATTTCTCAAGGGCTGACTTGAGAGACGTTGCCGATGTTTCCTTCACATGTACTACCCCAACTAGTCGTTCTAGGATTAACCCAAGCTTATCAACACACCTCAACACAACAGCCATTTGTCAACAGCCATTTGTTCTTTGTCTGACACATCGGAAGCCTCATCAATCAACAAACTGAAAACATCACCACCAATTTCTTCAAGAATAGAATTCAATGTTATCTGTAACAAACCAGATAAAATATATTTTTAGGTGCTTAGAGAGATAAATCATATGAAATAAATAAAGAATAGAGATGCCAGAAAGTAGTAATTTACCTTTGCAAAATAATTTGCAAGTTCTTTTTGAATATCTGGAGACACCCATTTGCAATTTTTTGGAGCATTCTTAAGGACTACATTCCTCACATCCTCATTCTGATTTGCTAATGTTTGTACCAACTCTCGAAAATTCCCCTTATTTTTGGATTCCTCTGATTCATCATTGCCACGGAAAGCTAAACTTGATGTAATAAGTATCTAACAGATTCGACGGAAGTATTCAACCGAATACGATTTTGCCTTTTTGTGATATCAGTTTGCTTGTTGAAGGCAGCTTTAATGGACTGATCTTGATTCATCAAGGCATCACACCTTTTAGCAGCTACATTGTGATAGCTATTAACCTCACCCACATGAGTATCCAATCTGTATTTCTTATTCCAACTAGAGAAACCATTGACAACAAATGCATCATTCCCACCTTGACCGTCGATGCAATCTCTGAACAAATAGCAACATTGGCAAAATGCCTTATGCACTTTATCACTGTACTCTAGCCAATGATAATCTTTAAACCATTCTGGCTTGAATCTTCTTTCGAATCCTCCGATGGTCTTCTGCGGATATATAAAGCCTTCTTTTGGCCTATAAGGTCCTCTAGTAAATATATTCTTCTGATCTCATCTTGCTTCTTTGGATTCTTAGTGTACTATGATATTCTTTTTCGATTGGCCGGATCAAAAGGAAGTTCATCCAAATTAATATCTGCTGTGGTAGTAGTACCAATATTTGATGCATGATCTTGCCTTAGTCTAACTGGCCTTGAAGTCCCTGCCAGATCAGTCTCTGGTGCCGTTCGTTTCAGCAGAAATCTGTCCATATCCTTCTAGCCCTAGCCTCCTAGATGCAGCAAAAAAACATAAACGCAAATTTAGTAATTAGCCATCCGGAGAGACCGAGAGGGTAAGAGACAGAGTTGTTAGTGCATGAGACCAAGAGAAACTGAGAAAGAGATTGGCGTACCTGCGTGAGAACAGCCTACGAGGAGGGCAAGTGCCAAGTGGGCAACCAACACTCGGGAGATTAAGGATTATACGGCGCCGGCCGGCCGGCCGGCATCACCCTTGGAGATTAGGGATCGCCGCTGTTCGTCACCGATGCAAATTGGGGATTAGGGATTGAGAGTTGAGGTGAGGAAAAGATTAGGGGAAGGCGATGAGACGGAGAGGCGACCAGACGATGGCGGAAGAGACGAAGAGGCGACCTGGGCTGTTCGCGAAACATCAAACGTGTACGTGTATTATGCATTGGGCCTTGTGTGCTAACGCTGTGTGGAGCTGTACACCACATTCTTTTATATCTTTTACTAGAATTTACGGATGTTATGGGCTGAGACTATGAATAATTGGACATTAGCTACTGGGCTGGGGTCAACACATATTTTGGGCTGGGGTCAAACGTAGTTTGGATGGACCTAGTTAGCTGCAAATACTCGAAGGCATTGGGGTCAATTGACCCCAGCGGCCATACTAGAGCTTTGTCCCTGCATCGTACGGTCACTGGAGCTAGAATCGTTCATATTGACTAAGTTGAGAAAGCCCTTCGTCCCCGTCAACTTAGTAGGCCCACAAGACAGCCTCCCACCAAGGTGGGTCCCAGCTAGCCGGGGGAATATTCATTTTTTTGTGCGTAACAAGGAGGCACTTCCGGTGGGTCCGAGCTGACAGCGGGGGGAACGTTTTTTTCGCAAAATACGGTGGCCCGTCCGGTGGGTCCCAGCAGTCAGGGGGAAACAATTTTTTCGCAAAATACTGGTGGCCCGTCCGGTGAGTCCCCGCTGTTAGGTGGAGGAATAATTATTTTCTGCGTAATAAGGAGGCACTTCCTTGCGGCTGCCGTGGACCCAGCTGTCAGCCTCTCCATGTACAGTACTCTTCCGATGGAAGTCGGTCGTTGACCACATTGACCACGCCACGCCGAGAGCACCACGGTGGTGGACGACGACGAGGCCTAGGAAGGGGACGACACGGAGCCGGGCCATGGGAGGCAGGAGCAGGCGGTACTACAGCCGACCACGGGAGGCAGGAGCAGGCGGCACGACCGGCGCTGCTTTGGGCGGCTGGAGCAAGAAGACCAGAGGTTGAAGAAGCACTATGGACGTTGGATGGACATCATACGGTCACTGGAGTATTGACTAAGTTGACAAAGCCCTCCGTCCCCGTCAACTTAGTAGGCCCACAAGTCAGCCCAACAATATGGTGGGTCCCAGCTAGCAGGGGGGTATTCATTTTTTTGGGCGTAATAAGGAGGCACTTCCTTGCGTGCGAAGATATAGCTGGTGGGTCCGACCTGTCAGCGGGGGGAACATTTTTTCGTGAAATACAGAGGCCCTTCCTGTGGGTCCTAGCTATCAGGTGGAGGAATCATTATTTTGCGCGTAATAAGGAGGCATTTCCTTGCATGCGGCCGTGGACCCAGCTGTCAGCCTCTCCATGTATAGTCCACTTCCGATGGATGTTGTTCATTGACCATGTTGACCAGGCCGTGATGTCCACTACACAACCTTCTTCTTGTAGACGTTGTTGGGCCTGCAAGTGCACATGTTTGTAGGACAGTAGCAAATTTCCCTCAAGTGGATGACCTAAGGTTTATCAATCCGTAGGAGGCATAGGATGAAGATGGTCTCTCTCAAACAACCCTGCAACCAAATACAAAGAGTCTCTTGTGTCCCCAACACACCCAATACAATGGTAAATTGTATAGGCGCACTAGTTCGGTGCAGAGATGGTGATACAAGTGCAATATGGATGGTAGATAAAGGTATTTGTAATCTGAAATTATAAAAACAGCAAGGTAACAAGTGGTAAAAGTGAGCGTAAACGGTATTGCAATGATAGGAAACAAGGCCCAGGGTTCATACTTTCACTAGTGCAAGTTCTCTCAACAATAATAACATAGATAGATCATATAACAAGCCCTCAACATGCAACAAAGAGTCACTCCAAAGCCACTAATAGCGGAGAACAAACGTAAAGATTATGGTAGGGTACGAAACCACCTCAAAGTTATTCTTTCGGATCGATCTATAAAAGAGTTCGTACTAGAATAACACCTTAAGACACAAATCAACCAAAACCCTAATGTCACCTAGATACTCCATTGTCACCTCAAGTATCCGTGGGCATGATTATACGATATGCGTCACACAATCTCAGATTCATCCAACCAACATAAAAGTACTTCAAAGAGTGCCCCAAAGCTACTACCGGAGAGTCAAGAACGTGTGCCAACCCCTATGCATAGGTTCCCAATGTCATGAAACCCGCAAGTTGATCACCAAAACATACATCAAGTGGATCAATAGAATAACCCATTGTCACCACGGTTATCCCACGCAAGACATACATCAAGTGTTCTCATAAAAGACTCAATTCGATAAGATAACTTCAAAGGGGAAACTCAATTCATCACAAGAGAGTAGAGGGGGAGAAACATGATAAGATCCAACTACAATAGCAAAGCTCGGGATACATCAAGATCGTGCCATAGAGGGAACACAGAGAGAACACGAGAGAGGGAGATCAAACACATAGCTACTGGTACATACCCTCAGCCTCAAGGGTGAACTACTCCCTCATCGTCATGGAGAGCGCCGGGATGATGAAGATGGCCACCGGTGAAGGATCCCCCTCCGGCAGGGTGCCGGGAAGGGCCCGAGAGGTTTTTGGTGGCTACAGAGGCTTGCGGTGGCGGAACTCCCGATCTATCTTCTGTTCTGGAAGTTTTAGGGTACGTAGGTATATATGGGTGCAAGGGGTACGTCGGTGGAGCTTCGGGGGGCCCACGAGGCAGGGGGGCGCGCCCTAGGGGGGTGGGCGCGCCCCCCACCCTTGTGAGCACCTCCCTCATCTCCTGACGTAGGGTCCAAGTCTATCTGGTAGGTTTCCTTCCAAAAATAACTTCTCCAGTTGATTTCGTTCCGTTTTGACTCCGTCTAATATTCCTTTTCCTCGAAACACTGAAATAGGCATAAAACAGCAAATCTGGGCTGGGCTTCCGGTTAATAGGTTAGTCCCAAAAATAATATAAAAGTGGATAATAAAGATCAAAATCATTCAAAACAGATAGTAATATAGCATGAATGCTTCATAAATTATAGATACGTTGGAGACGTATCAGCATCCCCAAGATTAATTCCTACTCGTCCTCGAGTAGGTAAATGATAAAAGAAAGAATTTATGAAGTGTGAATGCTAGAGGTGCACAAGTTTGATCAATGATAATTTCAATCACCTTTTCTAGCATGATAATATGTCATAACAGTAGTTCATCTCATAAAACTTTTCACGAACTAGTATCAAGCAATTCACATATTAAAGCATAGACCATAAACATTCTTGAAAACTAGCAAACTTCATTCTTAGTCATCAAAACAATTGTAATTCATCTTATTTTCAGGAATAGCAAACTCCACATACTCAACTATCATATAGTCTTCTACTATTGCTAACACTCACGCAATACTTGTGGTTATGAAGTTTTAATCAGACACAGAGAAAGATTGGGGCTTATAATGTTGCCTCCAAACATATTCACCTTTGGGTGATGTCAACAATAATTGTTCATGCTAACGTACATCCAATTGGATATATATATCAGGATCACCCCACCACAAAGTGCTTGCCAAAGGATAAAAATGAAAAAGGGAAAGGTGAAGACCACCTTGACTCTTGCATAAAGTAAAAGACATAAAGTAAAAGATAGGTCCTTCGCAGAGGGAAGTAGGGATTTGCAGAGGTGCCAGAGCTCAATTTTGAAATAGAGATAAATAATTTTGAGAGGTATGATCTCATTGTCAACATAACAACCAAGAGTTCCCAATATCTTCCATACTACATACATTATAGGCGGTTCCCACGCAGAATCGTAAAAGTTTATACTCCCCCAACCACCAACAAGCATCAATCCATGGCTTGCTCGAAACAACGAGTGCCTCCAACTAACAACAATCCTGGGGGAGTTTTGTTTAATTCTTTTGATTTGATTTTGATCTTTTTGATTATGGGACTGGGCATCCCGGTTACCGCCACTTTCTCGTGAATGAGGAGCGGAGTCCACTCCTCTTGAGAATAACCCACCTAACATGGAAGACACTGACAGCCCCTAGTTGCTACATGAGCAATTCGGGCATACAAAACATATTATAATTTGAAGGTTTAGAGTTTGGCACATGCAAATTTACTTGGAACGGCAGGTAAATACCGCATATAGGTAGGTATGGTGGACACTCATGGCAAAAACTGAGTTTAAGGATATTTGGAAGCACAAGTAGTATCTCTACTTGGTGCTAGGAATTTTTGGCTAGCATGAGGGGGAAAGGCAAGCTCAACATGTTTGAATGATCCATGACAATATACTTTAACTGAGATGCGAGAAAACATAACCCATTACGTTGTCTTCCTTGTCCAACACCAACTCTTTAGCATGTCATACTTAATGAGTGCTCCCAATTATGAAATATGTCTATGATAATATATTTATATGTGAAACCTCCCTTCCTTCAATATTCTTTCATGAATTGTTCAAATGACTAATACAATGCTTGCCAACCGTCAATAAATTTACAACCTCTACTTCTTAGATATGAAGTCATTACTCCCCATGGGATAAGCAAATGAAACATATATAATTTCAGATTTATGACAATCAATTCATTCAACAATTTACTCATAGGATATAAGTGAAGCACACGAGTAAACGACAAACTACTCAAAAAGATATAAGTGAAGACCAATGAGTAGCTAAATAATTATGTAACTATTTGAAGACTCTCTCTCATAAAAGAATTTCAGATCTTGGTATTGTATTCAAGCAGCAAGCAAAACAAAATAAAATGACATTGCAAGGATAGCACAACTCATGTGAAGAAGCAAAAACTTAGGTTCAACCGATACTAACCGATGATTGCCGAAGAAGAAAGGTGGGATGCCTACCGGGGCATCCCCAAGCTTAGACGCTTGAGACTTCTTGAAATATTATTTTGGGGTGCCTTGGGCATCCCCAAGCTTGAACTTTTGTGTCTCTTTAATTCCTCTCATATCATGGTTTCTCTTTTTATCAAAAGCTTCATTCACAACAAACTCAACAAGAACTCGTGAGATAGGTTAGTATAAGCCAATGCAAAACCTTATCATATTCTACTGTAACAAATCACTAAAATTATTATTCAACATTGAATACTAAATGCCTCTGCATATTTAATACTCCTATCCTCAAATAGAATCATTAAACAAGCAAACATATGCAAACAATGCAACCATAACAGCAATCTGCCAAAACAGTACAGTCTGTAAAGAATGCAAGAGTAACAATACTTCCCTGACTCCAAAAATTATGAACTAAAATTCCCACTGTAATAAATTTATCAGAGCTTAATATGCAAAAAGATTCAATGTTATACCATTCTCTGACTTTTCTAGGGAATTTTTGCAACAGCGGTAAACTTTCTGTTTTCAAACAGCAACATGTATACTAGCAAAATAAGCATGGCAAAGGCTATCCTTGACTTTTTTATTGAAACTAAAGATGCAAAACATTATTCTAACTAACAGCAAGCAAAAACTATCAAAATAAAATGATGCTCCAAGCAAAACACATATCATGTGGCGAATAAAAATATAGCTCCAAGTAAAGTTATCGATGAACGAAGACGAAAGAGGGGATGCCATCCGGGGCATCCCCAAGCTTAGGCTCTTGGTTGTCCTTGAATATTACCTTGAGGTGCCTTGGGCATCCCCAAGCTTAGGCTCTTGCCACTCCTTATTCCATAGTCCATCGAATCTTTACCCAAAACTTGAAAACTTCACAACACAAAACTTAAAACAAAACTCGTAAGCTCCGTTAGTATAAGAAAATAAAACCACCACTTAGGTACTATAATGAACTCATTATAAATTCATATTGGTGTAATATCTACTGTATTCTAACATCTCTATGGTTCATACCACAATACTATCTGAGGGAGTCCTGGACTAGGGGGTGTCCGGATAGCCGAACTATCATCATCGACCGGACTCCAAGACTATGAAGATACAAGATTGAAGACTTCGTCCCGTGTCCGGATGGGACTTTCCTTGGCGTGGAAGGCAAGCTTGGCAATACGGATATGTAGATCTCCTACCATTGTAACCGATTCTGTGTAACCCTAGCCCTCTCCGGTGTCTATATAAACCGGATGGCTTTAGTCCATTGGACGAACAACAATCATACCATAGGCTAGCTTCTAGGGTTTAGCCTCCTTGATCTCGTGGTAGATCTACTCTTGTAATACCCACATCATCAATATCAATCAAGCAGGACGTAGGGTTTTACCTCCATCAAGAGGGCCCGAACCTGGGTAAAACATCGTGTCCCTTGTCTCCTGTTACCATCCGCCTAGACGCACAGTTCGGGAACCCCTACCCGAGATCCGCCGGTTTTGACACCGACATTGGTGCTTTCATTGAGAGTTCCTCTGTGCCGTCGCAATCAGGAGGGATGCCTTTTCCCGTCTTTAAAGCCGGCGCCGTCGTTAAGGGAGCTTTGGCCACCGGCCAAACTATCCGGCTAGGCGGTTTTCTTATGACCGCCTGTTCGGTCGCCGCTCCGACAATGACCTCTCAGGTCATCAAAAGCGATCTTCACGTCAACTCGGAATTCGCCGAGCAGCTAGATCCGATGGAGCTCTCCTCCGTAAATGAGCTCTTGGATCGCATCGCCGCCTTGGGAGTCGCTACAGACTACGATCAGATTGGGCTTAAAACCGATCTGAGAGAAATTAACTCTCCCCAGGCTACCCACCACATTGTTGTGGTAGAGGAACAACGCGGCGACTCTTCTTCTATGTTAAAGACCAGTTATGTCCGGATTCCCAATCCCTCCATGCCGGATTCCCGTGGAGGGACGGACGTCAATCAAGTAATGAACCTAAAGTCAGGCATCGGACCAGATTTGTTGGATAACATCCAGCAATCCAAGCTTCCAAATCCGAAAACTTCTCGGCCTTTGAGCCTCAGATTGGGCGGGGTTCCGAATTTAATTCCGCCCGCCCACCCAAACATAAGCGATCTATCTCAAATACGGCAAGAGCCCGATGAAATAGTACATCATTACTGGGCCAGATTCCTCCTGGTTATGGACAGGATAAAGGACTGCTGTGAGGAAAGCGCAATCTCAATTTTCTGCAACAATTGCACGGACAAGGGAATCATGAACGCCATAAGTCGTTGCGAAGTTACACGCTTCGCTGACCTGGCGATCATAGTACAAAAATACTGTGCGATGGAGAGTGCCTGGAAAACCGAAACCAGGTTTTGAGACAATCCGGCCCTGAACACAACCCTAGTTCGAAATAAAAGGGTGCGTCATACTCAAGCACCTGGGTTAAAAACCAAAAAGCAAAAAACCCCTAAAGGGCACGGAACCGTACTAGAGGGATGGCTCAACGGACCCTGTAAAATCCATAGTACAGAGGGCGCCACTCCAACACATAGCCTTCGAGCATGTTGGATACTACGGCAGGTGGCCAAAAGTGGCGAAGGTTTTCTAGCCCCGGGTAACCAGCCCAACAGTACCAGTACGGTATTAACAGTCTTCGATACTTTCGCATCAAACAATATGCGGAAACGAACAATCCGCAGCCTCGCCGAAGTCTACCAAGTAGCAACAACAAATCCATGGAGCGACACGGCTATCACCTTCAATTCCAGCGACGAACCTAAATTCCTAACAGCCCGAGCACCAGCCGCATTGGTCCTCAGTCCGATAGTGGACGGCTTTCATCTTACCAAGGTACTCATGGATGGCGGCAGCGGATTAAACCTCATCTATGAGGAAACCCTCCAAAAAATGGAAATTGACTGGAGCCGCATTGAGCGAAGCAGCACAACCTTTTAGAGGAATAATCCCTAGTCGGAAAGTACGCTGCAAAGGAAAAATCACACTAGATGTAGTGTTCGGCTCACCGGACAATTACAGGTTCGAGGAGGTCACATTCCAAGTGGCCCCGTTCGGCAGCGGATATCACGCCTTGTTAGGGCGAGAGGCATTCACAATCTTCCAAGCTATACCCCATTACGGGTACATGAAGCTTAAAATGCCCGGGCCCAATGGAATTATCACTCTTGTCAGTGATCCAGATATAGCACTTCGCGCTGTAAATAAGACAGCCGCACTAGCCCTAGAGGCATTGTCCAAAGCCCTAGCGGCAGAGGAACTCACTGCGCTGTGCTCCACGGTGGATAGGGACGATGTGATACTCGATAAGAGGTCTAAATCCACCTCTTTTAAACCAGCAGACGAAATAGTCAAATTCCAGGTCCATCCAACAGACCCCACAAAGATGGCCTCCATTGGGGCAGAATTAAACCCTGATGTAGAAGCCGCACTACGAGAATTCCTTCGGGAAAATTGGGACATTTTTGCCTGGCACCCTTCAGATATGCCAGGAATCCCACGCAGGCTGGCAGAACACGGCCTAAATATCCTAAAAGGATTCAAGCTAGTCAAACAGGCTCTTCGGCGATTTTCCGAACCCAAAATACAGGCAATGGGAGAGGAGCTAGCCAAACTCCTAGAAGCCGGATTCATCAGAGACATAAAACATCCGGACTGGCTAGCAAACCTAGTAATGGTACCAAAAAAGGACAAATCCTGGCGCCTCTGTGTCGATTTCAAAGACCTTAACAAGGCCTGTCCAAAGGATCCTTTCCCCCTCCCCCGCATCGACCAAATCATCGATGCTACCGCAGGGCACGATTCATTGTGCTTCCTCGACGCATACTCCAGATACCATCAAATCAAGATGGTGGAAAAAGACCAGGCCGCAACGGCATTCATTACTCCATGTGGACCATTCTACTTCAACACAATGCCCTTCGGACTCAAAAACGCCGGCGCAACATATCAGCGCATGATTCAGACATGTCTGGCTACCCAGATAGGCAAAACAGTGGAGGCATATGTAGACGATGTGTTCGTTAAGACCAAACACGTCGAAACTCTAGTAGACGATTTCAGGCTTACATTCGACAACTTCCGAGCATACGACATTAAGCTCAACCCGGAAAAATGTGTTTTCGGCGTACCAGCCGGAAAGCTCTTGGGCTTCATTGTATCCGGTAGAGGAATTGAAGCAAACCCAGCCAAGATCCAAGCTCTGTCACAATTGGATATTCCAAAAGACCTCAAACAAATACAAAAACTAACTGGATGCGTGGCGGCTCTAAGCCGCTTCATCTCCCGTTTGGGAGAAAAGGCACTGCCCCTCTATCGCCTCCTCTGGCGCACCGAACACTTTGAATGCACGGATGCTGCCACGGCCGGACTCGAAGAAATTAAGGCCATATTGGCAACAAATCCGTTCCTGGCCGCGCCCAACCTGGGCGAACCTATGTTATTATATATTGCGGCAACACATCAAGTCGTCAGTGCCGTACTCATCGTCGAACGAGAAACAGAAGGGCACAAATTCCATCTTCAAAAACCAGTGTACTACGTATCCACTGTATTAACTCCATGCAAGTCCCGGTACCCACACTATCCAAAGATAGCGTATGCGGTGTTCATGGCATCCCGGAAGCTGCGACACTACTTTCAAGAGTGTTCCATAACGGTGGACTCCGAAGTACCTCTCAATGATATTATAAACAATCGCGACGCGACGGGCAGGATTGCAAAATGGGCCATTGAGCTCTTACCATTTGACATAACCTACAAACCACGGCGAGCTATAAAGTCGCAAGTTTTGGCTGACTTCATCGCCGAATGGACCGAAGCCGAACTCCCTAAAGAGTACAGCGCATACTCCAATTGGATCATGCATTTCAACTGCTCCAAAATGTTGGCTGGCTTGGGGGCTGGCATCGTCTTGACGTCCCCAACCGGAGAGACTGTCCAATACATACTTCAAATAATGTACACGGACTCCAACAACGCAGCCGAATACGAGGCCCTTCTACATGGTCTCCGGATGGCAATCTCCATGGGCATTCAACGCCTAGAGGTGCGCGGGGATTCAAACCTCGCAATATCCCAAGTAAATGGAGACTTTGACGCCAAGGATCCGAAAATGGCAGCCTACCGTAACCCCGTCCTAAAAATGTCAGCTCGGTTTGAAGGACTCGAATTCCACCATGTAGCCTGGGATAATAACCAGGCAGCAGACGTGTTGGCACGCATCGGCACAAAACGTGATGCCATCCCTCCAAACATCTTCCTGGAGCGGCTCTTTAAGCCATCCGTATTATGGGAAGAGGAGTCCGGAAATAACAACCCGGAACCAACTGCACCACCCAACACGGAACATTCTGACACAATCGGTGGTTCAGCCAATGAAATAACACCTTCAGCCCACGGAATAATGGCAGTAATTGCCCCGTGGATGGAACCATTCCTAGCCTACTTAATTAGGCAGGAACTTCCCGTAGACCAAAATGAGGCCCGCTACATAGTTCGGCGATCTAAAGCCTACAAGGTCCATGAGGGAGAACTTTATAAGAAAAGCACAACCGGAGTCCTTCAAAGGTGTATCTCCGAAGAGGAAGGGCGAAATCTCCTGGCTGAAATTCATGTCGGACTCGGCGGGCACCACGCCATAGCCCGGGCCCTTGTAGGCAAGGCCTTCCGTAGAGGATTTTATTGGCCGACAGCCCGGGCAGATGCTCAGGACTTAGTCCAACGATGCGTCGGCTGCCAGCTCTTTGCTAATCAAAGCCACATGCCACCCACCGCCCTCAAAACTATACCCATCACTTGGCTGTTCGCGGTCTGGGGGCTTGACATGGTTGGACCCCTTAAAGGGGGAACCCACAAGCAAAAATACTTATTGGTCATGGTGGACAAATTCACCAAATGGATAGAGGCCAAGCCGGTTAAAACGGCAGAATCCAGACCTGTGATAGACTTCATATCCGGGGTAGTACACCGTTTTGGCATCCCCCACAGCATTATCACTGATAACGGCACGAATTTTACGGTCGACGAGGTTAAACTCTAGTGCAAAAACATGGGCATCAAGCTCGACTACGCTTCAGTCTATCACCCTCAAACTAACAGTCAAGTGGAACGAGCAAATGGTCTAATCATGAGCGGCATTAAACCCAGATTAGTGTGATCCCTCATGGAATCTAACACGCACTGGGTAGAGGAGTTCGACTCCGTACTCTGGGGGCTGCGGACCACGCCAAACCGCACTACCGGATTCACACCATTTTTTATGGTATACGGCGCTGAGGCAGTTTTGCCCTGCGATATAATTCATGACTCACCTCACGTGCACATGTACGAAGAAAGAGAAGCCGAGTTGGATCGGCAGGACAGTTTGGACGCCTTAGAGGAGGAGCGCGACGTGGCAAAATCCCGTTCCGCATTCTATCAGCAGCAGGCTCGAAGATATCAAAGTAGAGAAGTACGGGCCAAAACTTACAATGTTGGCGAGCTAGTTCTACGCCTGCCGGACAAGAAAAAGGACAAACTTAAGCCCAAATGGGAAGGTCCCTTCATCATCGACCAAGTCCTTACCGGCGGTGCATACCGTTTACGCAACGCATCTAACAACCGACTCGAGCCAAACCCATGGAACGCAGCCCGTCTCCGAAGATTCTACGCCTAGCGCCGGACTCAGAGTTCGTCTCCTTCCTCCGTCCACCTTTCATATTTTTTCGCTGTCTTTGTTTTACCTCCTTTTTCCTCCCTCTTTCAGTATTGTTCGCACTCACTTGATGTGCTACTCGCACTCGTTATACCTGGGGGCTTCTTTAATAGAAGCTTATTTATATGGGCTTCAGGCCCAACACATGTGTCATACTTCCGCATGTACCTTTTACGCACCATTATTTGCATCGATATGACTTAAGTTTTGGCCAAGCTGGGTTGCCTGGCTCCTGTGCTTACCCCTACGTTCCCGATTGTTCGGCTAGGAGGTAAAGGGAGCACCTCTGCGATTGTTACTGCCAGGTCAGCCGGATGTGTACCTCAGACTGGGTGAAGCCGAAGGCTAGCATTCTTAAGGGAATATTCGGTCGGTGACCTGAAAGATGATTTATTACTTATTTATTTATCTGCCCCCAGATGCTTTTTCTGCTCTTTTCGCAGTCTGGACATGCACTTTAGGGCATGCCTCCTAGGGAAAGGAACCCCTAACGGAACTATTCTCCCTGGAAGATGTTTCTTACTAACCATGTAATATAACATAGCTAGTTGGGCACTTGTCTGATAAAGCACTTATGACCCCTACGCCTTGTCTCCATGCATGCCCCGGTTTTTGTATAATCGTAAGGGTATTCGGACACACTCCGGACTGTTGGGTTCCGAGGTTGAAGCGAAAAGGTCCGCAAAGACAAACGATCTACAATCCGTCTAGAAGGTATTTTACATGTCATTTTAAATTACATCGTCAAACTGACTGATTGTACTCCTCTTCAATCCCATCTAACAGGCTGTCTAATTTACAGTCCTGTTGGGAATATTTCGCGGCCAACTCTACTTGGCCATACATCAGGCTCACAGGGATCTCCTTCCCATCAGGCCCCACAGGTCCGACCTCGGCCATGTGGTTTGGATCAGCCTTCGTGTGCCGCGTCTTCACCATGGCCCAGGCCTCCCTGGCGCCTTGACGGTAGGCCGATATCTTCCACAGATGGAAACGCTGCTGTACTCCCTGAAGCTTCTCAGCAAGCCCTCCAAGACCCTCGGGTAGGGAGACGGAAGGCCATAAGGCCTGAACGACGCCGCTCATCGCCTGCCGAACACGTTCGTGCAGTTGCAGCAGCTCGGGAAGAGGGTCTCCCGTGGAACCAGGCATCTCCTCCGCCGGACGACCTGTGAGCACACCTACAGACACATTTCTGTCAATCGACTTCCTCGCTGAACTCTTCTTTTCAAAAGAGTTTGCTCAAGCACTTACTGTAAATGCCGCGACGAAGCCGCCGATTCTCCTTTACGGAGTTAGACAACTGGACCCGAACATCTTTTAGTTCTTCGCCCAGCTGGGTGTTGGCATCTTGGAGTTTGTTCCTCTCCTGCTGCACCCTCATAAGCACCTTCTCGCCGGCCTTCAGCTGGCGCAGCAGATGTTGCTTGTCCGGATCTAGTCCGGCACCCTCTGCAATATTATTGTC
Organism: Triticum aestivum; assembly: GCF_018294505.1. Lineage (NCBI taxonomy): Eukaryota > Viridiplantae > Streptophyta > Magnoliopsida > Poales > Poaceae > Triticum > Triticum aestivum. The sequence goes on from NC_057804.1 coordinate 475,520,839, forward strand.
AGACTATACACACACGCTGCACTTCATAAACTACTTCTCTTTTCGAAATATGAATTACCAAAGGGGGTCTCTGTGGCTCCCCCGGAAGCGGCTAGTGCGGCCTCAAGTTGGGCCTTGCATTCTTGAAGCTCCTGGGACAGGTGGGTATTCTTCTCCGTAAGATCCTGCATAACAAATGATCCTTAAATCAGTTAGTTTAACTATTTTAAGTCTCAAGGGCTACTAGCATATATAACTATTACAATTCCCCACCCGTATGTCTTTTACATACTGCTCTGTGGCTCTGGTTAAACCATCTTGAGCAGCACGGAGGTGCGCGTCTCCCGCATTATAGGCATTCAACGCCTCTGGGGAGAAACACGCGTCACGAAGAACTGTCCGACGGTGCCTGTGATTCATGGCGCTCTCCACCTCAGACCTGGTGGTGGACAACCTGTCGGCATCCTCCGTTGGAGGAGCATCCGGCTCGCGCCTTGCGCTCGCCTCCCCCTCCGGACCAGGCGTTCGAGCCTGGCTGGCGGAGGCTTGGTTGGCAACCTCTCCGGGCTCAGTCCGGCGAGCGCTCTTTCTCCTGGAAGAATCATGAGTATTAATAGGAGTCTTTCCCTTAAAAGACAATGGTGCGCCATACCTTTGCGGCGACGTTTCAATTCGCGCCGCACTCCTCTTCCGCCTGCTGGGCCGCACTGACCCTGGTTGGTCAGTCGCCACGGGCTCGGCTTCCTGCCGTAAAGGCACCTCCTGCGAAGCACCGTTGGTACACGGTGGTCAGAAATAAGCAGTAAAAAAGTAACGGTGTCAGGACTTCGGTCGTACTCACCTGGGAAGCCGGAGATAAACCGGGGTAGTCAGCCGTAATGGTGACTAGAGCATTGTCTATGCTGAGCTGGTGGAACACCCCATCAATCAGTTCCACCATTATGTCCGGATCCTCTCCGGAGGCCGGATCAAGGGATCTTCCCGGATACTCGGGTTGTGGAGTCGGGCTTTCTATGCCCTCCACATCCCGGCGCAGTTCCTGCGTCGAAATCATAAAGTAAGACACTTATCTTTGAAAGCACGGATCAGATATATAAACGTCCGCTTACCCAGCTCCGAGGGTTATTCATGGAGAATCCATTCAATGGACTCGTGCGGAGGAAGTCCTCCTTCTCCCCCTTGTACAAGCCGGACAGGATCTTCACCAGATCGGCGGCCGATCCCGGCCCCTTGCGGCCATGACGGGTGGCGTCATTCTCCCCGTTGAAATCCCACATGGGGTGGCCCCTATATTGGAGCGGATACACCCCTTGCATAATGCATGTGGCCATGACTCCAATCATGGTTAATCTGGAATGGGCCAGTAACCGTATCCGGCCCATCAGATATTGGACGCTCCTATCATCTTCCCGTTGAGGGCTTCACGGGCGCCAACTTAGGTGTTTCTTCAGAGGAGCATTGCTAAACTCCGGGAGGCCGATCCGAACTGGATCCGGCAGCGGGGCGTCTTCCATATAGAACCACTCCGAAGGCCAGTCTTCGGACGCCTTCTTCGGGGTTCCGGATAGATATCCGGTCCCGGTGATGCGCCATATTTCGGCTCCGCCCACTTGATATGTCGACCCCTCGTGAGAACGGGGTACGAGGCAAAACAGTCTCTTCCACATCGCAATATGGGGCTCGATGCCCAAGAACAGCTCGCAAAGAGCTACAAAGCCCACGATGTGTAAAATGGAGGCAGGTGTAAGGTGGTGAAGTTGGAGTCCATAGAACTCCAGGAGCCCCCGGAGAAACGGATGTATGGGAAATCCGAGTCCCCTTATTAAGTAGGGGACGAAGCATACCCGCTCTCCTTTGGAGGGATTGGAGACGCTCTCTGCCTGCTTCCCACCCTTGTAGGTGGCTAGTCCGGCTCGAACCGGAACCATAAAGGCTGTGGGAAGGTATCCCTCTGCTTGGAGTGTCACTAACTCGCTATGCGGGACTGAGCATCTCCTCCAGTCTCCTGGCTGAGGACTGGGAGCGCGAGAAGAGGAGCCGCATCGACTGTCCATGTTGGAATGGATTTTCGTCAGATGCGCTTCGATGAGTACTTGTGGAAGGAGGATGGTGTGATTCGGATCTGGATCCCTGTCTCTCTTATAGGCGGCTTATTCGCGCAGCTAGGGGGGTAAAACATAAAAATACCCTGCCTTTTCGCATTCATACAACACGTGGAAGAGGGCCATTATTGGACGTGGAAGCCAAGGAGCGCAACATTTTATGAAGAAACCGGACACTATTCGGCAAACACATGGAACATGGAGGGGAACTCGCCTTGCAAACGCCGAAGACAATATACGCGCCGGACTCGTCGTCATTGAAGCCTGGTTCGGGGGCTACTGAGGGAGTCCTGGACTAGGGGGTGTCCGGATAGCCGAACTATCATCATCGGCCGGACTCCAAGACTATGAAGATACAAGATTGAAGACTTCGTCCCGTGTCCGGATGGGACTTTCCTTGGCGTGGAAGGCAAGCTTGGCAATACGGATATGTAGATCTCCTACCATTGTAACCGACTCTGTGTAACCCTAGCCCTCTCCGGTGTCTATATAAACCGGATGGCTTTAGTCCATAGGACGAACAACAATCATACCATAGGCTAGCTTCTAGGGTTTAGCCTCCTTGATCTTGTGGTAGATCTACTCTTGTAATACCCACATCATCAATATCAATCAAGCAGGGCGCAGGGTTTTACCTCCATCAAGAGGGCCCGAACCTGGGTAAAACATCGTGTCCCTTGTATCCTGTTACCATCCGCCTAGACGCACAGTTCGGGACCCCCTACCCGAGATCCGCCGGTTTTGACACCGACACTAGCCATAGATGCATCAAAATAAGCAAACAACACAATGAAAACAGAATCTGTCAAAAACAGAACAGTCTGTAGTAATCTGTATCAAACGTATACTTCTGGAACCCCAAAAATTCTGAAATAAAGTTCTGGTCCTGAGGAATTTGTCTATTAATCATCTGCAAAAATAATCAACCTAAAAGCACTCTCCAGTAAAAAATGGCAGCCATTCTCGTGAGCACAAAAGTTTCTGTTTTCTACAGCAAGATCATATAAACTTCACCCAAGTCTTCCCAAAGGTTCTACTTGGCACTTTATTGAAACAAAAGCTATAAAACATGATTACTACAGTAGCATAATCATGTGGACACACAAAAACAGTAAGGTTAAATATTGGGTTGTCTCCCAACAAGCGCTTTTCTTTAATGCCTTTCTAGCTAGGCATGATGATGACAATGATGCTCACATAAAAGATATGAATTGAAACATAACAGGAGCATCATGAAGCATATGACTAGCACATTTAAGCCTAACCCACTTCCTATGCATAGGGATTTTGTGAGCAAACAACTTATGGGAACAATAATCAACAAGCATAGGAAGGCAAAACAAGCATAACTTCAAGATTTTAAGCACATAGAGAGGAAACTTGGCATTATTACAATTCCTACAAGCATATATTCCTCCATCATAATAATTTTCAGTAGCATCATGAATGAATTCAACAATATAACCAGCACCTAAAGCATTCTTTTCATGATCTACTAGCATAGAAAATTTACTACTCTCCACATAAACAAAATTCTTCTCATTCGGAATAGTAGGAGTATCATAAGAGACTTGAACACTAAAAATTGTTTTCACATTAAAAGAGTAATGTTCAGAAAAAGGGTAATCATAATTGACAAGTTTTATAAATATAATCATCACTACTTTTTTTACCATAAGTTTCATCACAATAATCATCATAAGTAGCAACTTCGTTCTCATCATAATCGATTGAAACCTCTCCCAAGATAGTGGAATCACTAAATAACGTTGACACTCTTCCAAATCCACTTTCATATTCATCACAAATAGATTCAACATCCTCCAAAGTAGTGGGATCACTACTTCCTAAAGTTGACACTCTTCCGAACCCACTTTCATCAATATAATCATCATAGGTAGGAGGCATGCTATCATCATAACAACTTTGCATATCAAAACTTGGGATGCTAAAAATATCATCTTCATTAAACGTAGCATCCCCAAGCTTGGGACAAACATTAATTTCAGCAAATATATTCTCAAATATTTCATACTCATCAAACATAGCTTCCCCAAGCTTGGGCCCTTTCATATCATAAGCATAATCACTCTCATCATTAAAAATATGGATAGCACCAATAGTAAAGCAAATGTCATCATCACAATGAGTAGTAGGAGCAACATCATTTGGGAGGGATACCTTTCTACCTTTGTTTCTCCTTCTTTTATTTTTCTTCTTCACATTATGTGTAGGTTCAACCTTCCTCTTTGAGCTCCTTATTGATGAGATTGGTTGAATAGAAAGCTCCTCCTCGTTACCTGATTCATCATGAGAAATAATAGGAGGATATTGGGAAGTCTCTTCCCTTTCATTAGCATTCTCATCATCTTATATTTATTTCCTTTTCTTTAGGTAATTGGCAATATAAGGATTTTCAATGCAATTCTCCGCACAATACAAATAAATATCCTCTAGATCAAAATCAAGAAATCTATCAAGATTAAATTTTGGAATACCCTCGGTTATACGTTTCATTTCTTCATACCCCAAAAGAAGACTAAGCTCCTTATGATGCCCAAGGGTAATCAAGCTATCACAATTTTTGGACACGGTTCGATCATAAAACAATTTGCATTGGAGATTTAAATGACCACGTTCATTGCAAAGTTCACAAGGAGCGCGAAAAATATTGAATCTTTTAGCACACTCATCAATACTTTCTTGCAAACCTTTAGTTTTTAAATACTTATGGCTCTTGCTATATCTATTTTCTCTATTTGGTGTGTCCATGCAAATCCAATCTACTCCACAAAAATCAACATGCTTATAGGAGACATTTTCATCATAACTAGTACAATCATCATTAGTACTATGGATATTCAAAGAGTTCATACTAACAACATTGCAATCATGCTCATCATTCAAAGATTTGGTACCAAGCATTTTAATACATTCTTCTTGTAGAACTTGAGCACAATTTTCCTTTCCATCAAACTCACGAAAGATATTAAAAAGACGAAGCGTATGAGACAAACTTAACTCCATTTTTTTTGTAGTTTTCTTTTATAAACTAAACTAGTGATAAAACAAGAAACAAAAAGATTCGATTGCAAGATCTAAAGATATACCTTCAAGCGCTAACCTCCCCGGCAACGGAGCCAGAAAAGAGCTTGATGTCTACTACACAACCTTCTTCTTGTAGACGTTGTTGGGCCTGCAAGTGCACAGGTTTGTAGGACAGTAGCAAATTTCCCTCAACTGGATGACCTAAGGTTTATCAATCCGTAGGAGGCGTAGGATGAAGATGGTCTCTCTCAAACAACCCTACAACCAAATAACAAAGAGTCTCTTGTGTTCCCAACACACCCAATACAATGGTAAATTGTATAGGTGCACTAGTTCGGCGAAGAGATGGTGATACAAGTGCAATATGGATGGTAGATAAAGGTATTTGTAATCTGAAATTGTAAAAACAGCAAGGTAACAAGTGGTAAAAGTGGGCGTAAAGGGTATTGCAATGATAGGAAACAAGGCCTAGGGTTCATACTTTCACTACTGCAAGTTCTCTCAACAATAATAACATAGATAGATCATATAACAAGCCCTCAACATGCAACGAAGAGTCACTCCAAAGCCACTAATAGCGGAGAACAAACGTAGAGATTATGGTAGGGTACGAAACCACCTCAAAGTTATTCTTTCGGATCGATCTACAAAAGAGTTCGTACTAGAATAACACCTTAAGACACAAATCAACCAAAACCCTAATGTCACCTAGATAGTCCATTGTCACCTCAAGTATCCATGGGCATGATTATAAGATATGCGTCACACAATCTCAGATTCATCCAACCAACATAAAAGTACTTCAAAGAGTGCTCCAAAGCTACTACCAGAGAGTCAAGAACGTGTGCCAACCCCTATGCATGGGTTCCCAATGTCACGAAACCCGCAAGTTGATCACCAAAACATACATCAAGTGGATCAATAGAATAACCCATTATCACCACGATTATCCCACGCAAGACATGCATCAAGTGTTCTCATAAAAGACTCAATCCAATAAGATAACTTCAAAGGGGAAACTCAATTCATCACAAGAGAGTAGAGGGGGAGAAACATCATAAGATCCAACTACAATAGCCAAGCTCGGGATACATCAAGATCGTTCCATAGAGGAACACAGGGAGAACACGAGAGAGGGAGATCAAATACATAGCTACTGGTACATACCCTCAGCCTCGAGGGTGAACTACTCCCTCCTCGTCAAGGAGAGCGCCGGGATGATGAAGATGGCCACCGGTGAAGGATCCCCCCTCCGGCAGGGTGCCGGGAAGGGCTCCCGAGAGGTTTTTGGTGGCTATAGAGGCTTGCGGCGGCGGAACTCCCGATCTATCTTCTGTTCTGGAAGTTTTAGGTACGTAGGTATATATGGGTGCAAGGGGTACGTCGGTGGAGCTTCGGGGGCCCCACAAGGCAGGGGGGCGCGCCCCCCACCCTCGTGAGCACCTCCCTCATCTCCTGACATAGGGTCCAAGTCTGTCTGGTAGGTTTCCTTCCAAAATTAACTTCTCCAGTTGATTTCATTCCATTTTGACTCCGTCTGATATTCCTTTTCCTCGAAACACTAAAATAGGCATAAAACAGCAAATCTGGGTTGGGCCTCCGGTTAATAGGTTAGTCCCCAAAATAATATAAAAGTGGATAATAAAGCTCAAAATCATTCAAAACAGATAATAATATAGCATGAATGCTTCATAAATTATAGATATGTTGGAGACGTATCAGGCCGCGCCGAGAGCACTAGGGCGGTGGACGACGGCGAGGCCTAGGAAGGGAACGACACGGAGCCAGGGAATACTCGGCAGTTGTTTCCCACACAGAGGAGTACGAGGGTTTACTGGTTCGTCTGCCGTCGCCGGAGAATAACAACATGTGTGGGTGAGTAGAGGGATGGCTAGGCCAACGATGGGAGTACGATGGGGCCGTGAGGCCTACGCTGCAGCATAGCCGGCCGCGGGAGGAGGGAGCAGGCAGTCCCGCCGGTGCTTGTTTGAGCGGCTGGAGCATGAAGAGCAGAGATTGAAGAAGCACGACAGCCATTGGATGGACATCCAACAGTCACTTCTCTCGTGCGTTGACTAAGTTGATAGAGTGTTGCGTGTGCGTCAACCTTTTTTTTATGAAAGCATACGCGTCAACATGTAGTAGGCGCACAAGTCAACCTCAAATCTGTGGAAAACAGCATACAACCCATCTGCCATTATTTCTAATAATGTACAACCCATTTTCTAATTCTTAAGATTTTTTTGGAGCCCATCTTCTTTTTGTTAGCATTACACCCCCATATTGTGGCCACAGTTAAAAAGTATACAAAATTTTGCATATTTCGGTGCGATCAACTGTTTTTAATCCAGAAATATCGATTCACATTCAAACTATTTTGAAAAATAATTTATATAAATATAAAATCCAAATAATTGTCCATGCATAAAAATCAATGGAATTTAAGATCTTGTAATGAAAAAAAATTGAAACTAATTCCCGGTTTGATGTGTTTTAAAAATGTATAGGCCATTTCTGGGCAAACCGAATGAAACTCTCATCGTCTTGAAAGATTTGCAGCCCAGTAGGGCCGATAAAGCAAGTAGGCCTTGTTTGTGTATTTCTTAAAAAAATAGTACTGGGCTAGCCATTTTCAGCAAGAAAGAAACACAACTGGGCTCATGATGTGGTAAACATAAATAAAACCCTGGCTAGACGGGCCACAGCCCCCGCACAGCCCCGTTGTTACCCTGGTCCATTGCTAAAACTAGTATAAATAACAACTGCTTGTTCCTAAAAAAACTGCGACTTGCTGGATCCCTGGTGTCAGCCGCTTGTAGTGTAATTCTCTTGTTTATTGACTACGTTGACAATGGCGTGAGCCCCAGATGTCCAACCATTAGGACTAGGAGGAACCATATTTTTGGGCTTGTACTATAGAGGCACTTGCTTGCGTACTGCCATGACGCTGGTGGGTCCCTACTGTCATCCTCTCCACGTACAATCATCTCCTTGTTCCTCTCGGTTGACAATGCAAGAGGGCGGCGCACCGCGCATAGCGAGTGAACCAAGTCCGCAAGGCGGAGGATGACGGCGAGGCCTCGGACGGAACGAACAGGAGCCGTTGAAGATGCGCCGGTCCAGTCGCAGGCGGAGGGGAGTACGAGGGTTGACTGGCTCAGGCATAGGTGCGTGTTGGGGCTGACGTCGCTGGAGAATAACATGATGTGTGGGGGAATAGAGGGAGGGACTGGCTAACATTGGAGGGTACGTACGGTAGGGTGGCGGAGGCGCAGCCAGCCATGGGAGGCGAGAGCAGGTGGAGCCGACGCGGTGGTTTGGTTTGGGCGGCTGGAGGAAGAAGAAGACAAGAGATAGAAGATACACGACAGATGTTGGATGTCAATCCAACGGCTGGTAGGCAGAATCGTTTTTTGACTGGCTAGTAAGTCGACACCACCTTTGATAGGCTATTTCCTTGCGGGTCCCAAATGTCAGAATCCAAATCTGTCACGGTCATGCAGCCTTTCCTATGAAAATTTACAGCCCATTTGATGTGCTAGATCGAAATAAGTTTGTGGGTGCTGGTGGGGGCTAATCACTTGGCTTCTATAATGCACAGTGGGCTCAAGCAGCCGGCGTGAGTGATGTTATTTCCCTTGGTTGTGATTTGTTACAATATTTCACTCTAAATTAAATGAATGGCAAGCCATTTGCCTTGTTTCAAAGAAAATATGACAGTCACAGCCGAGTTGAAAAGGGCAGGAACATCTAACTCCATCTTACAAACTGTACAAAAGCACGAGGGTTGATTGTTCATCAGGTTTACAAAAAAACCTAGATTGAAAAGGGCAACAACATCAAACTCCAGCACTGTTTTCGGCAGTCACAGTCAAATGGATCAGTCAGGTCCATAGAATGAACATCCTGGGTCGTAAAATTTACTGGATTATGACCACAATATGTTGTAAATAGAAGCCCGACACGTTCAGAAGCTCTTTTGCCCACCTAAAACTCCTTTTTTTTGCTCTTCGACATACCCATCCGTCCAAACCATGCTGCTGATAAACTTAAGCCTGATGGACAATAGTAGCCTCGCATTCAGCAGGAAGAATGTGACAAATCTTGTGTTTGCATGGTTGGCTACATATCGTTCTAGGGTTATTGTCTTCAATCGAATCTCATGAGAAGTGAGAAAATCCCGATGCTTACGAATCCACCGATTGGTTATAACTTTCTTACCCCGTCCTACTGCCTAAATAGACATGAAGATTGAAAACAATTAAGGTCTAAAAGAAGAGTGTCGGAAGAGCAACAGCTGAATGGTTAATTCTAGTATACTATATGTGGGCTTCCAATGTGCGTGAAATTATCACCTTTATATACAACTTCTCCAGACATGGAAAGCATTGCAGCAAGCCAATAATCTTGTTCAGATCAAAACTATTCATTTGGATATATAAGATCTTGACAGAATCCAGCACCATTGATAGGCCATCCATGGAGAAATGCTTCATTGAGCATAGAACATAATATTAGTACAAAATGTGTACTCCAAGATGATATATAAATTATGCGTAGAAATTTAAAATGCAGCTTATGGTTACAAGTGTAGATGATAATATAAAGTACCTGAAGAACTGTGGAGCCAAACACCATATTGAAATGAGCACAGAGATCATGTATTACACCCAAGGTCTCCAGTTTAGACGCAGAGAGGATGGTTATTTGCAACGGTGAATAACTAGAATCAAGGATCAAGCTTTGAAGTGAAGGGGCATCTTGGATGATGAGCTGCCTTCCATCAAAACAAATTCCAATTCTTACAAGGTTAGGCGACTTTATTTGGAGACAACCGATTCTAACTGTGAAAACAAGCACAAAGCACTCCACCGCAGGGCAACTGGAGTGGATGATGTTGTGCAATGAGGCCTCCGATATACGAACCCGCACAAGTGAAAGTTTCTTGAGAAATGGGAGTCAAAGGTTTAGTATCAGGTTGTCGGGTAGGTAGCACAGCGCAAAGGTGGCGATGTGGAGAGAGGGGGAAAACCGCGAGATGGACATCGGTGCTGAGGGCACAAGTTCATGGCATTCGGTATGTGGTATGTGATTTCCAGGGGAATAGTAGAACTCAAGCAGCTGTAGTTCTGTGAATTCAGGGGATTTCAGCCAGGCGTCCACCATGCAGGGCATGGTATGCTTGCTCAGGTAGCATGACGGTATGCAGAGGCTTTGAACGGAGCCTTGGTGGGAGGAGATGATGGCTCTGGGGATTTCAAAATCATTGAAGAGAGATAGCTGACGATAGTCGAGATTAAGGGGCACGACGCGCCATAGAGGGCGCCACCAAATTGAGAGGACTTGGGTGCGGCAGCAATCCTTGGTGGGGAGAAGCGAGATGATCTCCCCAAGGACGGCGTCCGGGAGATCGCTGATGCGGTCCACCCGAGATTCTATGGGTTCCTGGGATCTGGTGGGGGCGGGGTCGCCGCTTCTCCCCGCGCTGCTGGGTGCGGGATCTACAACAGGCATCACCGCTGGCGGGAGCCTCATCTTCTTGGCGCTGGGGTCAGCCGACTCCATTTTCCTTGAGGGTGTCGCGTTGCGCTCATGGATTTGAGCAGAGTAACGAATGACGAGCCTAGTTGTAGTGCGAGCGAAGAAGAAGGGGAGCTGGGGTTTTCTGTAGGAGTGAGGAAGAAGGGGAGCTGGAGTTTTCTGTAGGAGTGAGGTGAGGAATTTGGGGGTACGAGTGGAGCGAGCTGACGTGAGGTAGGTGGGAGCGAGGAGGAAGAAGAGCACCCAGGTTTTGGGGGGGGCAGTGTGCTGGGTGTGGGTAGCGCCTTTTGAATTGATTTTACTATTTACTAGTGTGGATTGGCTGTTTTGTCTTGGGCCCAGAGAAACAATTACTACTAGTACAGTGGAGACACTCTACAGCTACCCAGAAAAACAATTACTACTAGTAGAGTGGAGACACTCTACCGCTTCTGGCTCCTCCTAGGTCATTGAAACGTCTCCCTCTACTGAATGTCGTTATACTTTTGTTCACCGACATGCGGGCCATGTAGTGCGTGGGCCCAAATGCCATCCACCAAATTAGAAGGCAGTATGCAGGCGGAGAGTCAACCCGGTCGTAGCGCGGCAGTAACGAGCCGTAGTATCACAAAACCCCACCTCCCCGCAGTCTAAGTTTGACGGACGAAGCAACCATCATTTCACTCTTCGCTGAATCCCCTTCTCCCTCACCGCCTTCAAGAAAGGCAACACTCGCATCTACCACTGTTCTTCTCTCCCAACGAAGGGAAGGTAAGCGGATCCGTGATGTTGGTATATTTTCATTCAGAGAAAAAAAAGAACTTTTGCAAAGCAGTAACCGATCCTCACTCTCTTTTTTGTTTCATTGTCATTGCGATTGTGTTTTCCTTTCAGTGGTCTCCTAGTATTCGTTAGTTTCATGATGGACCAAGGAGAACTAGGCAAAGATCTGCCGATATTGGAGCAGACGCGGGAGGCTGATCCCCACGAGACAGAGAGCTCCAAGAAGATGGAGGCAACCACCGAGCCGACCCCAGATCCGCTCACATCCACTACTGAGATGGTCAACGCCCCGTTTGAGGTTACAGCCCCCGTGGCACTGCAGGAGCAGTTTTCCCCCTTCAAGGATGTGTCC
>NC_057804.1:475532972-475599141 GCF_018294505.1 Triticum aestivum
CTGAGCTGCCCAAGGTGATTTCCTTCTTTGCCGATCTCGATTGTGGTTTTTCATCTAAGTATGTGGTGATTTTTTTTTAGAAAAGGAAGTATGTGGTGATTAATAATGCAAAATTTTATTAGCTTCGATGCCATGCTATACATAGTGGTTTAAATAACTTGTGTTTCTTATACTAAAAAGTAATTCAGAATTTGTTTCTGTTTCAATTAGAGCCTTGATGCAGACAAGGATTGTGTGGTTGTGCATGTCACTCGCTATGAGGCGCACGACCTGAATATACGCACTGGGAAAACAGAGTTCTTAGGCTATTGGATCCTGGAAGCCATTTGCGGTTATACCAATGAAGAGGTGTATTCTAGCCTCACTGTTGTCAGGCGTGTTGTCCAGGGTGTACTGAAGCACAAGAAGTTCAAAGCTACTCCTTCGTTTGTGAAGCATACTGTTCTTCTCAAGCTTACGCAGGAAGATGATGTGGCATGCCTCCACAAACAAGTTTATCAGTGGCAAGGCCACAAGGTTGTCTTCATGAAGGTTCACAGGATTGAGCTGCTGCGGGATGTCCTCGATGATGTTCATGGCAAGGTCCGTCTTGTGTCCAGCCCAAATTAGATCGAGGCATGAAATAGTTGCCCTAGCTAGTGTTTAATAGTAGTTTGGATTGTTTCTAATTATCCGAACCTTGCCTATTATCGACCCCTCTAGGGCTAGTACTCTGTTTGAATCCGTCTATGGTAACTGCTGCTACTTTTGTGTGCCCGTGAATCATGTGAGAACCATCGTAATTGTTGCCGAAACAGATGCGTCCTCACTAGTTTTTTCATGAATATGGCATGGTAAGACATAAGTTGTCACGGTTTATCATACGAGCAGTGTGTGTTTTGATGAAATAGAGCACTCGTTCGAGAACCGTGCACCGACATATACATAAGTACTCCCTCCGTCCCATAATATAAGAACGTTTTTGACACTAGTATAGTGCCAAAAACGTTCTTATATTATGGGACAGAGGGAGTACTTTTGAACACTGTTGGTGCTACCCCACTTGTGAGTAGTTGTGCAAAACACGGCACATTGGCTCAGCTCGCTTCAACACTAGGCTATCGACCAGCTAACAATCAACAATCTGTTGTCTGACATATAAGCAACTATGTATCTTGTTACAGTGGTTCATGCAGTTAATTGAGGCCACAATGTAATAAATTCCAAATGTTCAACGCTAGTCCAGCGCCCATGTGGAACACTCACATTAAACTCGTCTTCATAAAAATCTTGAAAAGCACAAGTTAAGCAGTTTTATACATCTCAATGATTCATAGAACATAACAAACATATACTAGTTCACAACAAAAGACAAAGTTGTGAGAAGGTTTACAAATCAGGAAAAAACAAGCAAGGCTTCTCTGAGCAAAGGGCCTCCCGGCAGGCTTAAATTTCCTGGAGTTCACTCTGGTTTTTTCTTGTTGCCACCATCCAGGGTTAGGTTCTCTCATTCCAGAATAACCAATTATAATTGTGGTCTGAGCTGGAATGCTGAACTGAACCATGCAGTGTAATGACCAGTTGAAATGCTTGTGCATTCCACTAAATTTAAGCACCGTTATTTGCATAAATAAGCAGACCACAATGCCTCTTGTCTGTGCACCTGTCCAAAAAACCGCCGTGCAGCCATGCCAGCTAGTCCTCGGTCCGTGGAAGAACTGGCAGAAAGTGCATTCCGGGCTAGGATGCAGTTGTTTTTGCTCATCCCTGCACTGCAATCAGGAAGTAAAATGTACGAATCAGCTTCTTTTAGATTGCGTTGGTCATTCTACCTTAGTTACTACCAATGTAGGAATACCTTGAAGACTGGAGGTTAGACGACGACAACGAGGGATAGACATCTCATTTTGCGCAGTTGTACTAAAACTGAGGTGTGTGCTTTTGATTGCGCGGATAGAAACGATACGGAGATAGACATCCCGAAACGATATGGAGACAGACATCCCTATTTGCGCAAATACGAAATACGGTTATTTAAACAGTGACATATATTACTACTTTCCCCCGTTTCCTCTTAGAACCAAGTCCTAGATTCATGCTACAGCTTTCCCACTTTCTTCCCTGTTTGAACCAACGCTTTGAGTTGACTATATGAACTAGCTTTACTTCTAATAATACTAGAAGTCTAGGTGGCTTTGGAACAGCGGACGGAAGTAGAAAAGGATCCACACGAAGGGGGAAGAGCTGGGGTAGTAGAGCAAGGCTGGTTTCGAAGGAATATATACCTGAGGGTCGTTGTCATGTGGCAAAGACGGTGTCGGGAGGCCGCATCTTGGCCACAATACCGCGGGGAGGAAGAAGGGGTCGGAGGCCCTCCCGAGCCGGCGCTCTCTCGGAGAGAACGGCACGGCCACCGATCGGGACGCGCGGGCAGCCGTTGGTCTCCTCCCTCGCCGATGACGACAGTGTGAACGATGCACCTACACCCCCTGCCCCGGTCGAGGTTGTCTGGCCGGATTTGTGACCAGCCGTGAGCTGAGAGAGAGAGAGAGAGTGTGGCCACCTATGTCTTGCTTAGATCTGGAGAGCATGAGAGAGTGAACGAGAGGAACCCTAGTAAAGCAAGCGCTAAGGCTCCTGCTTTTATATATAGTGGAGTGATTTTGTTGTACCAGCTTCAAAAAAATGCGCTCCCACGTGTACCCGCGAGTGGGTGTGAGAGAACTAGTGCGTGCGTGCACCGCTTCTCTTCGTGAGAGTACAATATATACTATGCCCAAAGAACGTTCGCCGCAAGAGTAATAATATAAGTGTGTGACGTGTGAGCTAAAATAAAATGTGTGCGCCATCTTTTGTTTTTTATAAGTTCTGAGGGTAGGGTGTGAAGAGCACATATGTGCGTGACGTCTACCTGCAGATAGACGATGGGTGCCACATGCGAGTCTGCGAGAGGACTCGGGAGAGTTGTGACTCATGAGGGTGCGTGTGCGTGAGAGAGAGGGGGGCACGTATCAATGCAATGCATGTGTCCGTAAATCATTATCCAACAAACATTCGCCACAAGCCTTTTCCTGATGAACGCCGTAAGAACCATTAGATCGGCATCCGACAGTGTTAGTTTTGCCATGTCATTTAACAGAACAGCCACTCCTCCTACACACAAATCTTCCACGTGAGTGTTAGCAACTGCCGTATGCTCCCTCCGTTCCGAAATGCAGTGCATATAGCTTTATTGAAAATTAGAACCTCGCAAACTTTTACCGAGTTTTCGTGTACCAAATTGCACATGTAGAATACCCTGTATATATCATTTCATTCATCTTCAAGAGGTAACTATAAAGATGGGTGAGGAGTCTACAAAGAAAGACCATCGTATCACCCACAGCAATTTCAACCATCCTTTAGTGTCGAGGAATATCATAGGAACTCTATATGATATGAATTTTATAGGATTTTTTCCTTTAGAGCCAATTGGTTCATAGGAATAGATTCATATACTCTACATTTCAAAGGAAATAAACATGATATCATTTCTATAGCTTTAGAGCCACTTGGTTCATATGAATGGATTCCTATACTCCCTTAATTTCAAAGGAAAATAAACATTAGCATATATTCAATAGAAAAGTTCCTATGATATGAACCAAATTACATCTCTTTACTAATCCCTCCTCATAGGAATTGAGATACATGTCATCTCTAGATTCAATAGAAAAGTTCCTATGATGTGAACCAAATGACATCTCTTTCCCAATCCCTACTCATAGGAATTGAGATCCTCCATGTCCTCTCTTTCCCTACAAATTCCATGTATACATCTTCTATTCCTAAATAGATAGTACAACCCACTAGTAGCTTTTTTCCAAAACATGCAACTATGGCACAAGAACTATATAGTGTGCCAATAACTTTGAAAGATGGTCGCTGGATGAAGCTAACCCGACAGTGCAGAGATGGGAAAATCCGAGCACTACTGGCCGTTGGATATCATCAACATTCCACCAGATATGCCACATGTACAATTTAGAAGACTCCATGGTTGAACTTAAGCATAATGCACAAACCTCAAAACACAAGCACTTCTCCTTTGTTCTAGAATCTTCTGTATCATAATTGATTATTTTTTTCTAAATGAATTGCCATTATTTGTTTTTTACTTTATGATTTACAATGCACAACCCCATGAATCTTAACATTTTTATAAAACTAATTGATTTTGAATGAGATGAACTATAAGAACTAAACGAACATCTACATCATGCATATATGACTCAAAGCTTTACATGCTATAGTGTGTATTTATTCATAATTTGGTTTCGAAATCTCATGCTTTCAATACATGTGTACCTTACTAGTTTTGAGTAGAGTAGCAAATTTCATGCGGCCCCGGGTATATCAAAATGCAGGGCCCATGCATCATTGCCTTTCGGTCGTACCTACGTCCACAATTTTTTGTACATGCTATATCTCCACTGGTCCCCGAACCCAAAATGTTGCCTTGTTCCCGTAAAACCAAGCGGCCCACACATATTTAAGGCGTCAACTCGAACCCGTTTACTACGACGTGGCCCCGCACGCCGTAGTACTCCTACAAACCCTACCACCGCACTCATCATCGGTTTCTTCAAGAGGACGAGGGAGAAGCCGATTTGTAGTGGAGGCACTTTAAAAAAAGGATCTATAGTGGAGACCCCTACCCTAGGGTGACCTAGGTAGCTGCTGTACGCATCATTGTTTTCTCTTTTCTTTATGCTCTTGCACGCTAGAGTGAAATGATGGTTGCTTCATCCGTCCAGCTTAATGCGGGAAAGGTGAGGCTTTGTGATTTGACCCCTCATCGCCCATTTTCTACTACTGCGGCGCTATGACCGGGGTGCCTCCAATTCCAACCGCTGCTCCGAACTGTAATTTGGTGCATCGCACGTGGAACAAGACGGTGGATGAGCCACATGTCTGCCAAAGGGGTCCTGTTAAGCGTGTCGCCATTTTGTGTGCGGACTGACCCTGCTTGAGTTGCTACGCCAACACGACAGGAGTAGCCTACCACTTGGTTTTGCTCCTTGGTGAATCCTGACTATATTGATCTAAAAAGATACGTGCTGAACTACCCTCTCCGTCTCGGTTTTTTACTTGTAGGCGTCTCGATTTATAGGGCCTACACGTAGTTCTAGGTCATCCATATGACTAACTAAATATGAGTTACTATGTCACAAAAAGTATATCATTGCATTCTTATTAGTTGATATGTGAAGAAACAAGAAACGGGGTAGAAGTTAATGCACCACGCCTTAGTATTTTGGGATTATTTGGTTTTCGTAAGATGACTTACTCACCTAGACGGAGGGAGTAGTTGTATTTAAAAGTCGAGGGCGGGGCTTTTCTTGCGCGGTAGGCGGGGCAGTTCCGCCTAGTCGGTTCGACAGAGACGCGAGAAGACGAGGCAGTAGGCTGCTGCAAATGTAGGGCTATGTGATTTGACAGCGGGTTACTGCTGGACAGGTGGGGCCCCATGATTTGACTTGCCATTATCATTTTAACTGCGCCGCTACGACCGGCGTGAGTCTCCCAATTCCTAACCACCTCCACACAAGTCCCTCTCCCAATGCTCCACCATGTAGTAGTAGAGGCTAGCTCTTGTATGAGAGCCCACTTCTCCACTTTTTCCTTGCCTCTCTTTCCTCCACATATGCAAAAATGCCATGTAAAGCGCACTATTGTATTTCATAGGCATAAAGTCTGATGTGGCAAGTTAATCAAGAAGAGAGAGTCTAGTTTGGTGACCCAAGAAAGAAACGGTGCTAAGCGCGTGTACCTAGGTGAAAAGACAATTTTGAGTCTATAGCTAATTAAATGAAGCAAACTTAGCAACACCATTTCACTGGAAGAGGTCACTCCTTGGCAAATGCAATAAATACTAGTACTCCCTGTGTCCCATTATATAAGAACGTTTTTGACACTACACTGGTGTCAAAAACGTTCTTGTATTATGGGACAGAGGGAGTACGAAGAAAGAGATAGAGAGGAGTAAAAAACACTTATAGCCAACCTTGTTGTAGTATGAGTGACTAAGTGATGACTATGTATGACATGCCAACATCAGATAGCCTAACGCACCGTGTTAAATCTCCAAGAGCGCGGCCGCGCGAGCGACGCGACGGTCGTGGTAGGCGCGACCATGATATGGGCTGCTGGCAGCCCTTGGATCTGAGATCAAACGGTCGCATGCTAAGTTGCTGGAAATTTTAAGAATAACCCTCCAGGATAGGATATTCACCCATAGGTCTAGAATCACACCATGCAACCATTCAATCTCAGATCCAAGGGCTCTCGGAAGCCCGTATCATGGGAGAATGGAAAGCCACTACCCTGCCATTCGCACGCTGGCAGTTCGCTCCTACTCGTCCCCGCACGTCGTTTAAAACTACGGCGGTTCGCTCCTAGTCGTCCCGTCCATTCACATTAGTACATTACGGCAGTTCCACTAATCCTAACCCTCCTCCCAAATCCATGGCATCCCAAATCTCCCCGATCGGCGGTGAGTACAAGGTTAGAACCATCACCGGCGATGAGTTCGACGTCATCTACACCCGTACTTCCGCGACGGTGAAAGGATGCCTTTCTCGATTCAGACGCCTGTTCGAAAACTCACATGATGAGTGGGTCACTGGGCTAGATGTTGAGTACACCATAGTCGTGGGACGAGAGAAGGATCTAAAGGACGAAGAGAGGAAGAAGCCCGCCGTGATCCAGGTTTGCGTACATAACGTTTGCTTGGTCTACCACATATGCCATGCCGACGTTGAGTGACAGGATTTTAAGAACTTCCTCGAGGAAAAAACAACCAAATTCGTTACTGTAGACTTTAAGAACGACAAAGAAGTCCTGCGTCGGATAGGCCTCGTTGTAGGCAACCCCTTCGACCTCCATAAGAATCGGCTGGTGCCCTCTCGTCAGCCTTCAATGCTGACCCTGGCAGGAGCCATGGTTCATCCTTCATACGGTAAACTGGAGAAACCTCCATACACGTTTCATCGTCATGCATGGCAGCGGAATGTTCTAGATATAGACCACATTCAGTACGCTGCAATGGATGGATACCTTTGTTTCAACATCTACAAGGGTTCGATGAAGAGCAACAGCCAAGTTAGCGGTTCAAGCAAAGAAGTATCGTCCAAGAGGAAGAGGGACAAGGACGAAGTCGAGGACATGGACGAGGACTCCGAGTAAGGTGGCAGTGTCGTTGCATTATGGTGGTTCTAAACTTCTAATGCAGTGTCTACCAGATTAGTTGCATAGTTTAATTTCAGGTGTGCTTAGTTTAATTTGAGGGGTGTGTTGTGCTGAGGCCCCAGCAGAACTATGTTATGTTTCTTCTCGTTACTTTAACTCTTCAGTATGTACATACTAGTACTAGTATTTCTTTAATAGAATTTAGCACCCCAATTAAGCACATACTAGCTTTTTTAATAGTACTATATGCATAATTTGGCGACAAGCGCTCTCTATATGTACCACCTTTTTTTAAAATTTCAATTTTTGCTCCATGGCGCAATCCATCGATAGTGGAGTACTACCTCTGTCCTGGTTTATTGGTCCTCATTGTAATCTGTGCCAAATTTTGACCATAAATTTAACTAACAAAATGCTCATGCATGTCATAAAAAATTATATATTTGAAAACTATGTTCGAATATGAACCCAGCGTTATAATTTTTGTTAACATGCACTAACATTTTGTCAGTTAAATCTTTGGTCAAAATTTAGCACAAACTACATAGGGGACTAATAAACCAGGCCGGAGGTAGTACTACTGTACAAAATTATACATTTTTTAAAAGGCTAGCGTACTGTTCATCACATATATATAGCCAGTTAAATTCTCAACCTAGAATGACATGCATGCCATGTAGTAAACCGATCCGTAGGAAGTATAGTAAAAATGAGGTGATTTTACCGAGCGATCGGCGGGGGAGCATGGCCTGTCATGCGGTCCCACGTGTCATGATGTACCAAGGCGATGCGCGTGTCCCTCTTGAGGCAGAAGCAATACTAGTACATGGTTTGAGATGATGTCGAACCGAAGTGTGAAATAATGGTTGCTTCGGTCGTCTAGGAAGGTGTGGCATTGTGATTTGACGTCTCATTGCTCATTACTACTGCTGGGCCGGTACGAGTGGGGTACGTCCCCCCTGCTGTTCTGCACTGTTATTTGGTGCTTGGCACGTCGACCCGGTTGCTATATGTCCCACATGTCGGCGACAGGAAGTACATAATTCATGAAAGGGAGCATCTACGGAGGAGTATACTACAAAATTCATGAAAGGGAGCGACTTAGTTTTGGAAAAATCTGTTTTTACGGAGTACGTACCCACTAGGGTTTATAGGGCTCATCTAAAAAACATTCGTTTTTCTGTTTGATAAGTCTCAGTTCTACTATACTAGTAGTAGTACCATTACATGTTGGATTTCGAGGTGCGTTAGATCACCCGACGCAAGCAGTGTCAACAGGAAACTAACCAATGCATGTACAAGTTCATGGAAATTTAGTGGTCATTCATGCATTCATTCTAATTAATGCCTCAGTAAACATAACTTCTTGAGAAAAACGATCGTACTGTGCAAACTACGAAATTAATTCGACCACTCACCGTCTACCTTGGTTGGAGAGATTTTGAAATTGAGCCATAAATTGGAAAGGCTCGATTACTATTTGTGGCCTTGTATAGATGCAAAATGTATTTTTTTATAGTGGCCTTGTATAAGTAAATGGAGGGAGTACTAACCAAAGTACGTACGTACTAGTAGGGACGAGGAGTAAATGGAGGAAGTAGTAAAATTTTCTCCTCGTGCTGCGAACCACCGCGCGCGTGGGCGAGGGAGCGGGCATAAAGGCGTATAGTAGTACTCCCTCCGGTCCTTTTTGGTTTGCGCCTAAGAAAATTCAGTTTTTCCCTCAAAGCTCTGTGCCTTAGCTTCTTTACCCCGCTCATTCCACTGGTACCCCTCCCATCTGTTCCGCTTTGACTGCATGTGCAGCCGCAGTAACTCCCAACTCTCTCTCCCATACCAATCGCCCCTTCCCAAGGCGTGCGCATGCAGATAGAGTGACACACATGCAGGCATGGAAGAGTGAGAAGCATGCAAACTTGAAAGAGAGAGAGATGCATACAGCGCGAGAATTACGGTGTGGGGCAGGCTCAACCAATGGTATGCATGCCTAGAAAAACTAACCCCAGCCTCTCTCGGTAGCACATCAGGGATAGAACTGACCAATTTCAAACGAAACAATCACTCCTTGGTATCCTGGCTTCACCTTAGACACAAACAAAAGAGGACCTGAGGGAGTAGTAAGCTTCACCTCATCCTGCGAGCCACCGCGCCCGTGGGCAGGGGAGACGGCGTACTAAGCAAGTTTCTCCTTGTTCTGCGAGTTGACGGGACACATCAAAAGTACTCCAGTGTATAGAGCCTTGCCTCTAAGGTAGGCCCCACATGGTTTGCCTCTTTTTTTAATTTAACATAACGCGTCAAGTCGCAATTTGTTTGTTCACCCGTGGTAGACGATCCTCCCTCCACCAATTGGACAACCAGTACACGTGCCAAATTACCACGTGGGCTGCCTTTTTCGTACAGAAATGAGCTCCACCGTGTACCCGCGCGGGTGTGGTTGGGAAAGAGACGGGAGTACGTGCGCCATGCGTGCACCTCTTCTCTTCGTGCACGTCCCCCACCTACGTGGGTGTGTGTGAGAGAGATACAAACCTAGACATAATGCGCCGTCCATCCCCATGCCTCCGCCCATTCCGACCACCAGTCACCACCATGGCACCACGCCCCACTCCTCCTCACCTTATCTCTCATATTTCTCCCACCATTTTTATATACAAGGGGCCGCTATCAAAATTACAATTTGCATATATACAAGGCCACTAACACTAATTGATGCAATATTAATGGTGTTTGCCTCGTGGTACTAGCAAAGGAGGACATTAATTATCCCTTGCATGCATGCGGGAGTTTGTAAAAAATGCATCTTGATGTTCCGTGCAATGCACGGGCATCTTGCTAGTCCATGAAAACAACACATGGCAAAATTCCACGGCGAATGAGGGATTTGAATCTGTTGGGAGGGGCTGTTTGGATCTTGCCCGGGATAGCCAAAATATTGGCGACCCTTTTGTCCACCGGTGCCTTTTCCACCGATGAACGAGGAATGGCTCGGGTGCTCATGCTGTCATGCATCCTCCAGTGCGCACGTTGGAGACGAGCTCGCACGAGCTGTGTTTTTTTGTCCCACAACACCGCCCGAGCCGCCCGCAGACCGACCGGCGACCCACAAATTACGCCATCCAACCGTAGTCGCACACATTATGATAGCAACTCAACCAACCGGACGAAATTCACGCAAACACGTAGACAAACTGATATTTCATATAAACAACGACGGAAATCATATAAAATACTGGGTTTTCACACAAACATGACGGATTTCATTACATTCAAATGAACTACGCGGTGCTAGTTCTGGACAGCACAGGTATATAATACCTGGCCTAAATGGTCGCCCGCCGATCGATTTGTGTTCCTCATGTCCGGTAGCACGATCACCGGACTGCCGGGAGCCCCGGAGGTATATGCTTCAGCGCAAAGGACGGCTCGCTTCCCCACTGCCCAACTGATATCATTGGTTGGTGCCAAAGATGATGGTGGCCGGCACCGGTTCGAGTTCATCACCGGCCACTACTTCGCCATGGCCGGCACCGGCTCGAGTTCATCCTAACATTCCCCTCTTCCGTGGAGCCCATGCGGGGTCAACGAAGGTCCTCGCAACAAAAGGATCCAGCAAGACACCTGCTGTGTATGCCGGCGTCGCCTCCGTGGTGGCCTTCATGGGACCCAAGCGGCGGCGGCCTCCCGTGTTCTAGTTCTCCTTGATGATGGCGGCGGACGCAGAAGCGCTGGCCATTGACTCGTCGCGCTCCGCGCACCCGGCTTCTGTCGCTGCTTGCATGGCGCGGCCGCCGGCATGGGAGTCTCGGCCACAGAAACGGGAGACGCGGTACGAAGCGGCGGCGTGGACGGCAGCATCGACGCCCATGCGCTGCTCCTTGTCGAGCTAGCCTGGAGCGGCGAGTTGTTGAACCATGCGCCGCGTTGGGGCGACAACTGGCTCCGTCGGGCAAGGGGAGGGAGGTGGATCAGCGAGCTGGATAGCTCGTATCCGGCGGGCTACCCAGCCGGCTTGGATGCGGAATAACTACTCTTCGTAAGCCATTGTAAGAGTGGGCAAAATGGTGGAGGAGATAGGGGAGTGGCGGAGGTGTGCGATTCTTGGCCGGCGTTTGGCCTCGTTTAAATAGGAGATTAATTAGACGGCGGACGGGAGGAGCTCGGCCGGTGTTGCGTTTAACACCGGCCCGGTCATGAACGGACGTGTGTCCAGAGTGGGTTTCTCGGCTTCCACACGGGCGGGTTTCATGGAGGCGTTTGAATGCGGCACGGAGGCGTGTTCAGTCAGGCGTGCCGCGAGTGGCGCCCTCGACTCTGACCTAGGACACCGCGCCGTTCTTCCACTGACGTGTGGGCTCTTTGGGTGCATGGCCTGCATGTCAGTCACCCAACGCAGGCAGCGCACAGCAGAGGAACCTTTGGTGGGCCAGGGCGGTCAGAAGCGGACATTTCATAAACCGATGATTGTTCATTGAGTGTGACGTCATCTTTTTCATGTAGTTAAGCCTACTATGTTGATAGCCCGTTTGATACGTTGTGATTCATAAAGACCGATGAAAACATCAATGTTCTGCTTATCACAGATAAGATTGATTAATACCCGTAACAATCCATGTCCTTAACAAAGGGTGCATGCACATGTAGGTTGAGCGTGTGTCTTGCGTCGTGTGCTGTGTGCATGCAGGCGTGCGAGTGTTGCGTGCGTGCAAGGGTGCGTTTCAGTGTTGCATGCATTGGTGCGTACGTGTGTGTGTTCGTGAGTGCATGTGTACGTGTCAGTGTTGCACGCCAGCATGCGTGCGTGTGTATGTTATGTGTATGTGTCAGTGTTGCACGCCTACATGCGTGCGTGTCTTGCGTGCGTGCATGTGTACGTGCGGGGTGAGGCTACACGTCAGTCGACTGACTTTTTCATCTCTGGTCATTAGATTTTCCAGTCGTTGGATACGAAATCAAGGACCTCCAGTTTATCATCAAACTCCACCCCCCTGAGCCGCCAGCCACCACCGGCCGAACCGCCCGCCCCCGCCGCCCGCGGCCGGCCCGCCCTCCCCGAAACCACTCCCCACCGTTGGTCCGCCGCCGCACTGGCCATCCCTCTAGCCCCCCTCCCCCCTCCCGCGTCGAGCTTTTTCTCCGGGGATCCCCACCCCACCGCCCAATGAACGCCCCCCAACCGCTAGTGACTGCCAACCAGAGGTCTCACGACTTCGAATACCCACCGACCACTAGTTTATTACCATTTATGTCCTTCATATATGCGCTGACGGGTGGGCCCTATGGTAATGTGCGCTGCTGAATGTGGACCGTTTGACTAGTCAATTGATTGTGTTATCAACAAATTACGGAGCTATATGGTGAGCCAGTGACCGTATGATCACCCTAAAATGTACTCCTATTTTATTAACACAGTACAGACTCAAACTACCATTTCTTTCTTTCATATACGGCCTGACAGGTGGGCCCCATGGTTACGCACCCCGATGGTGCAACACTAGTTGTGTCGTTCGACTGGTCAATTGATTGTGTCATCAACAAAATACGGAGTTGTACGGGTGAGCTAGTGACAGTATAATCATGACATGTATTTGTTTAACACGGTACAGACGCAAGGGCTCATATATACGCGCAAGCACTCACCTCTATAGGCGCACACACGCGAACCCTACCCCTATGAGCACCTTCGAGAGAGTGGGCCAGCATATATGATCTTGAGATTTTACGAAGTCACCATAGGTGCCTCGTAGTCGAGTGGAACATCTCCTCCCACTGAACGTACATCATCGGAAAATACTGAAATTAACACAAGATAAATGCGAGCACCGGGACTTTAACCTTGGTGGGCTCGAGAAACCACTGTCCTGTAACCATCCAACCACATGTTGGTTAGCACGACAAAATGTATGTGGTGACCGTGATGAGCTTATTCTGAAGTCCAGTGACCATATCGTGCTTTCGCTTCAAATACAATGACCGTAAGTGTCGTCAACAAAATACGGAGCACGCATCAAATGCAAAGTCCGTCAGTGTCATCAACAAAATGTGGAGACGTATCATGAGCTAGATACTGTTGTACTATTGTATATGCTTATTTTATTAGTGGCCGATTGCGTGTGTGGTGTGGTGGGCACATCATTTCTAGTTGTGGTGGGTCAACATGAAGACTCATGGGTCGGTTCCATCCTGCGCCACATATAGGTTGGATCGAGACGTGTTATACGAAGACCCATGTGGAGGACTCGGCGTACAACACGAAGCTACCAGAGTCGCGGAGGACTCTATCCCCACAGGTGATAAGCCGACTATATATGATTTGTAACCCTAGGCCCTTAGTATGTTATACAAGCTTGGGGGCTAGTTCGTAGATAGTATACACACACGCACAATGCCTAGTATTCACGTGTACTTTGTACACACCCGTATCACTAATATACAGTACCAGGAGTAGGCTCTTTCTTCAACTGCAAGGGTCCGATCCGAACTAGGGTAAAACTTTGCCTCGTATTACCATCCAGCCTAACAGCCAGGGATATCCTACCAAATGATATGATGAAATCATATCTGCCAACTACTATTAGAGAGGTGTGTCGGGGGGGGAGAATGTGTGCGAGAGAGGCCTAAAGATAATGTGCATGCGGGAGACACGTAGGCACATATATGTGCGTATAGAGGGCTAGTAGAGATCGTGCATGTATATATATGCATGTGAGAGAAATAGTGTTTTCCAACTGAGATTAGTGAAAAGAGTGGTACATAGTAGTCAGAAAGAGAGAGAGAGAGAGAAACAGAGAGAGCATGTGCGTGAGACACCCCGACACCCTGAGAGAGATTGTGAGCATGTGTGAAAGAGAAATGCCGATGCATATAAAGTGTGTGCACTTATGCGTTAGGTAGAGAGATATATAACGCGTTTGTGAGAACGGGGCGAGGCATAGTGCATCTACGTGTAAAAGGCGGTTCTACGCATTAAATTAAAATATAAATGGCATTATTATATTTGGATGGGATCATGAATTTTGCAAATTTGCGTATGGACGAAAATCGGTCTATCAGACACCCATACTCTATTGAATTCTAGCATGTGCATGTGTTTATTTCATATTATCGATCCATAGAGTGAGAGCGGTTTGAAATACAGGCAATGGATGCTTTTGCAATTCATATATAAACATTAATTAGTGCACACCATGTTGTTAGTGTGAAGCACTTTATACATTTGTCACTTGCATGGATACATTCCAAATTGCTAGCTAGGAAATAAAATACATGTCGAATTCAACATAAAGGGGGTTTCAAAGATTCAAATTCATAGGAAGTGCATTCATCTATTTGAACCTGAGATAATGGCATTTGTAAATCAGATGTAAAAGGGGGCATCAATCTTTGTTGTGAGTTTGAACATGCTATATATATTCATACGCATATCTGACTTTTTTTTGCAACCAAGGAGATTATACCTGGAACGATGCATGAACTGAGGTAAGTTGCATATTTTTTAATATATATACTCGTGTACAATGTATAGTAAAATGTACCCCCTCCATTCCAAAATAATCGTAGCTTTAGGATTTTCAAGAGTAAAGATTTGTGAAGTTTGACAAATCCTGAAAGTTCAATTCAAGAGAACCGAAAACGTTAATGCTTCTGCTCCCAAATATTGAACGAAGCGCCAAATAGGCCTCTGGTCACCCGAAACCGCACGAGACTAATGTTTTGGTGGTAGAAATTACTGTCCAGACTCTGGCCTGTGTAGCCTATCGGCCCGATGTCTAAAGGTCTAAACCGGGGTAGGTTTGTAACTTCACCAAGACGCCAGTCTCAACCGCCTCCGAGAAGCATTCATACGCCGTGGGCACCTAAACACCCATGCGCTCGGCCGAAATCTATCCCGCCCACATTTGGGACACCTGACATGACTGTCCTACCCCCAACCCGCAATATGTCTGAAATTTTAGATGGGGGCAAAGTTTGTAACTTTCCCCAAATTTCAAACACGCGCGTCTCAAACCGAAACAGTGTTCCCCCTTAGTTCCCCGCCTCCCTCCGTTTCCCCATTCATACTCCATGGGCGCGAAAACGCCCTCTCCACCAGCCGCGAAACCCCAGCCTCCTCCGTCCTCCACCCCATAGCGGCCAATCCACCGCCGCCCTCCTCCATCACGCCAGAGCCGGTACCCTGATGTCGTCGTCCAACGCAACCGCAACCGCAACGCCCTCAAGGACTTAGCAGCTGAAGACGAGGCAGAGCTGCCTCCACGACGCCGACGCCGACGTGCGCCGTACCAGAACCACTCCGACCACGCCGTCCTGCGCCTCACTGCTGCGGCTCCACTATCGCAACCGTCCACCGCACCGGAGTTGTTCCTGCTGCGCCGTCATTCGCCGCCTCGGATCTGCTTCCCCGTCGCCGACAGACGACCACCACACCACACTCAACAACTTGGCCATGGGTTCGTCCAAGGCTGCACCGTCCTCCACAACTTCTGGTTTCTGGCGAACAACAAGATCGTCGGAAAAACAGAAGGAGGACACAGCACTGCCAGCAGAAAGAGGTACTCCTCTTCCCTTATTCGTGCAAATCTTACGTCTCCGCTCACACGGTATTCATCCCACGAAAGAAACTAGTTGAGCGCTTCTTACTGCATCTTCTTCGTGATACTAAATGCACAAGGTTTCCTCTCTTTTACTATTTCACCTTTGCTAGAGGTCAGTAGCCCGCCTGGATTTCAATTCAGGGTCAGTCGAACCGCAATTAAAAGAAGCAACACCCGCTTAGGCGCGCGGAGCACCTAGTCCGCCTGTTCCCCGAGGAAGCAGTGCATCGGTGTCTATCATAGGGGTGTGGGGAGTAGGAGCTGCTTGTGCCCGATCTGGAGGTCGGCGGGGCTTGAATGGATGGCTGGGGGGCGGTGCCAAGCACGGCGGTGCGGTGAGGTCGAGGGGAGGGCGCAGGCAGGGGAGGAATACTGGGCCGATGGTCGCTGACGTTTCGAGGAAGATCGTCAACACTGACTGGCTGGAGGTAGATGAAGGCGATCTGCCCGTTCTTTGTACATCGGACGGTGCAGAAAAAATGGATTGACCTATTTGCTTTCAGTCGACTGTTATTTTCATAGAATCTTGTAGTTATTGAGTGTGCCATGCATGTTGTAGAGCTATCATATGTCTCCCGTCATTTATTTCTCACCGACCTGCTATCTGCTACCTTTACACTATACTAATTGTGCACACACTTCACCCATACTCACACTATTGTTTTTTTTATGCATGGGTATTTCAGACTCTGACGCAGTGTTGATGAATGCAAACAAGAAAAGACAGAAGTCGCTCCAGTGTAATTCGAAGATAAGCACTAAGCGTTTCAGCGCTCTAATGGGTGCAGTGTCAGCAGTTGGAGACAGTAAACGTAGCTCTGCAGTTGATGGTCTCAATTGCCACACACAACCATCCCAGGTGCTTGCTTTAACTTCGCGCTGTCAAATGTGGTTGCATGTTGCATATGGTGTCTAGCTTGTATTGCTTCCAATTTGGTTAAATTGCATCTGCTTACTTTACACATTATACCTTTGATAATGACATGCCTTCCTGTTTTTGATACATACTACATATGTCTATTAACCATGTTCGTACATCAAACTAATGCTCTTTTGTATCCCTTGTCAATCACTTATGATGAGACAGTCACCCGGGTGGGTTACTGTGAGACGCCCTACTCGTTTAAAGAGTGCAGTGTCATCCTCCCCACATGATTCTCAAGAAACAGCAAGGCTAAATGAAGATAGTCAACGTAGCTCTCTAGTTGATCACCGCAATTCCCCCACACCACCATCGCAGGTGCTTGCTCTTACTTGGCAGTGTGATATGTGGTTGCATGTTGCATATGGTGTCTACCTTGTAATGCTTCTAATTAGGGTAAATTGCATCTGCTTAGTTAACACATTATACCTGTGAATATGACATGCCTTCCTGTTTTTGGTACATACTACGTCTTTCTATTAACCATGTTCTTATATCAAACTACTTTTCTTGTGTATCCCTCATCAATGCTCCTAATTTGTTAAATTGCATCTCCTTAGATTACACATTATACATGTGAATATGACACGCCTTCCTGTTTTTGGAACATACTTCATCTGCCTATCACACCATGTTCTTACATCAAACTACTGTTCTTGTGTATCCTGCATCTATCGCTTATGATGAGACAGTCACGCGCGTGGGTTAATATGAGACGCAATACTCTTATAAAGAATGAAATTTCATCCTCTCCACATGATTCTCAAGAAACAGCAAGCCTAAATGAAGATATTGAACGTTGCTCTGTACCTGAAGACAACACTTCCCCTACACCACCACCACAGGTGCTTGCTCCAACTTCACAGTGTGATATGTGGTTGCATGTTGCATACGGTGTCTAGCTTGTAATGCTTCTAATTAGGGTAAATTGCATCTGCTTAGTTTACACACTATACCTGTGAATATGACATGCCTTACTATTTTTGGTACACACTACATCTATGTGTTAACCTTGTTCTTACATGAAACTACCTCTCTTCTGTATCCTGCATCAATCACTTATGATGAGTCACCTTTATTCGTTGCATATTGCATATTATTTCTAGCCTGTTGCCATGTATTGCTTCTAATTTGGTCAAATACATTTGTTAGGGCACCCTTTTAATCTGGCAGAGTGATATTGGTTTCATCTTTCATATGGTTTCTAGCTTGCATCGATTCTAACAAGTTCAAGCACCTTGTGCTTAGTTCACACTTTATACATCATACATGTCAATATGTCACGCCTTCCTGTTTTTCATACATATTCCATCCTCCTATCATGCGGCTGCCTCACATGAAAGTAGTGTTCATCAATATCATGCATCAATAAGTCTTGAAGAGCAAATTTTATTCCTTTTTCTTGTGGGTTTGACTTGACAAGGCAAAATCAAGAAAGAGGAAGGAAAAGAGTAAGGAAGGGGATGATGGTGGTCCTCTGCAGCAACGTAAATGGAGCATCTATACCGATTCTCCTTGAACTGATAGTGCATTAAATGGTCCAAGTCTCCACTCCCCTACTCCACCATCCAAGGTGCTTGCTCTAACTTGGCAGTGTGATATCTGGTTGCATGTTGCATATGGTGTCTAGCTCGTATTGCTCCTAATTAGTGTAAACTGCATCTGCTTAGCTTACACATGATACATGTGAATATGACACGCTTTCCTGTTTTTGGTACATACTATATCTGTCTATCACACCATGTTCTTACATTAAACTACTCTTCTTGTGTATCCTGCATCAGTCACTTATGATGGGACACCTTTAAGTTGGCAGTGTGATATTGGTTTGCATCTTGAATATGATTTCTAGCATGTATTGCTTCTAGTTTGATGAACGCCACCTATAAAGAGACAGTTTTAACTTGGCAGAGTGATATTGATTGCACCTTCCATATGGTGTCTTGCAGTGTTTCTAATTTGTTGAAGTGCCTCCTGCTTAGTTACCACATCATAGGTGTGAATATGTCAAGCCGTCCATTTTTTCGTACATATTCCATCCTTGCATCATGTGTTTGCCTTTCATCCGAGTAGCGTTCATCAGTATCATGCATGAATGAGTTCTGAAGAGCGAATGTTATTCCTTTTTCTTATCGGTTTGACTTCACAATGCAAAATCATTACAGCTGAAGGAAATTAGTCCGGGAGTGGATGATGGTGGTCCTTCGGAGCAACTCAAACAAGGGGTCTCTAAAGATTCTACTCTGCCATCCTCCCAACAAGATTCGCAAGACAACACAAGGCTGGACAGTCAACGTAGCTGTGTAGATGATGAGCACATCTCCCCTACTCCACCATCACAGGTGCTTGCTCTAACTTGACACTATTATATGTGGTTGCATGTTGCGTATGATGTCTAGCTTGTATTGCTTCTAACTTGAATTGCATATGCTTACTTTACACATAATGCCTGTGAATATGACATGTGTTCCTGTTTCTAGAACATACGTGTACATGATGAGCACATCTCCCCTACTCCGCCATCACAGGTGCTTGCTCTTACTTGGAACTATTATACGTGGTTGTGTTTTCCGTATGATGTCTAGTTTGTATTGCTTCTGATTATGTAGAATTGCATCTGCGTAGCTTACAACTTATACCTGCAACGATCACTTTCCCATAAGACACATTTAACTTGGGACTATGATGTAGGTTGCATCTTGCATTGTCTTCTAGCTTGTACTGCTTCTAATTTCTTGAAATGGCATTTACGATGAGACACTTTTTACCTGATAGAGTGATATTGGTTGCATGTTCATATGGTGCCTAGCTTTCATTTCTTCTAATTTTGTTGAAATGCCTTCCGCTTACTGTTTTTTCATACATATTCCATCCTCCTATCGTACGTGTGAATATGAAATGTTGTCTTTTTTTGTATATATTCCATCCTCCTATCCTGCGCTTGCCTTACATCAAAGTAGTGTTCGTCTGAATCATGCATCAACCAGTTATGCAGAGCTAATTTTATTCATCTTCTTGTGGTTTTGACTTCATAAGGCAATATCAGAAAATAGGAAGGAAAAGAGTAAGTTCGGGGATGTTGGTGGTACTCCGCACTGACGCAAACAGAGACTCTCTAGATTTGCCACTGCTACTGCTAATGAAGTTGAAGTCCCAAGTCTACATGATGAGTTCATCTCCCGCACTCCACCATCGCAGGTGCTTGCTCTAAGTTGACAGTGTGATAATTGGTTTCATGTTGCATATGTTGTCTAGCCTGTATTTCTTCTATTTTTATTAAATTGCACCTGCTGAGTTTATACGTTATACATGTGCATATGACATGGCTTTCTGTGTCTAGAATACACTACATCTATCTATTATACCATGTTCTTACATCAAAGTACTGTTGTTGTGTATCCCGCATCAGTAACTCATGATTGGATGCTTTTAACATGGCAGTTTGATAGTGGTTGCATCTTGCATTGATTTCTATGTTGTACTGCTTCTAATTTTTCGAATTGCCACTTATGGAAGACACTTTTAACTTGGCAGAGTAATATTGGTTGCATCTTTCATATGGTGTCTAGCTTGCATTACTTCTATTTTCTTGAAAATCCTTCTGCTTAGTTTGCACATTGTAGCTATGAATACGTCATGTCGTCCTGTTTTTCTTACATATTCCATCCTCATACGGTTGTCTTACATCAAAGTATTGCTTGTCTGTATCATGCATCAATGAGTTCTGAAGAGTGATTTTATTCTTTTGTGTTGTGGGTACAACTTGACATGGCAAAGTCAAAAAAGAGCAAGGAAAATAATATAGTAGGGAGTGTTGTTACTCGTCGGGTGAAATGGAAAAGGTTCTGCCGTCGAGATTCTGCTGGTACTTATAGTGCAGTAGAAGGTCCAAGTCCACCGGCTAAATCTACAAACACAGTATCACCTGCTCCACCAGCTGGTGCATCCGCTTCAACTGTACCAGCATCTCAACCAGTTACTCGTTCGTTTGCTCCGGAATTGGCCAGTTCCCAAGCTGCCTTCACACCTAACACAACTTCCGAAGCACTGCTGACACAACAGGACTTGGCAAGATCAGATGAACCTCATGAGCATCAACACCAAGACGGTACCTGACCGAGTCAAGTTGCACTTGCATGCTCCTTTATATGTACTCTCACAGTTTGATGTACACTAACACTTTCCATATTCGTTGTTGAACTAGCACCACAGCGCAAGCGGAAACAGACATCAGGGATAATGCTTGACAGATTAAGAAAATCTAAAGGAGGAAGAATGGAGATCCATTTTGAGGCAGGTTTAAAAAGGCCACGTGATGCTACAAAGTCAGCCAAGTTAGTATCAGAGGCAGTCGTTGCCGTTAGGTGTCATGCGCATATCATCCCAACGTGGATCCAGTACAGGAATGAGAAAGACAATACCCAGTTTAACACCTTCCTTGACCATTTATCCGTAAGTAATGTTATTCATCGCAATTAGTAATATTGTCTTGATCTGTTCCATACTTTCTAGCTTCCTCCTAATAAGACTCACATTCTTTTTTCAACAGATGAGGTTCAAGTTGGATCCGAAAGATGATGCAACTAAACAAGCATGCACTCATGTTTTTCAGTCTGCTCTGCGATAGTATCGGTACCACCTTAGAAAATCTCACTTTGAAGGCAAGGCTAACAATGAAATCGCCCAAACATCTCCAGTGGAATATATTACAGATGAAGGTTGGACAACCCTCGTTAAACACTGGTCTGATCCAAAGTATCAGGTAGGCTATATGTATTTGATCAGACCAAGTATTGAACTTGTATTTATGTATGTGCCTTACAAGTGTATCTTCTTCTAGGCTAACTGTTTGAAGAACAAAACCAACCGTTCAAAAGTGAAATTCCAACAGATAACATGATCTCGTAGCTATATTGCACACTTCGAGGCTCTTGTAAATAGCTGCTACTTCCTTCTTTTTTTGTGCCACATTATCGTATCTATATTGACTTGTTCCAAATACAGAGGAAAGCCCGTGCGGACCAAAAAGAACCTGAACCAAATGCAGTGCAAATCTTCAAGCATTGCCACACCAGCAAGATGAAGGGCATGAGCACACCAGCTCAAGCCGCTGTTGTAAGTCCTTACTCCTCCTGCCTTGAACTGATTGGTACTGTGATGTGTTCATTTAACTACTCGTTTTGCAGCCAATGTCAGTTACTCTGTTCACTTTTATACATAGTTGTCTTAACGTATCATTTCACCTTACATGGTTTAAAAGAGATGAAGGATATTCTTTTGGTTTTAATCTGTAATCTAGTTGTTATGTTCACGTGCGCACACAATGATAAAATAGCATGTTTGTTTTATATCTGTTTGCCCATGATATGAATGATGTCATACTATGTTCATCCTACTTTAAACCATGTCTCTTTATCCTTAGATGTCAACGAATGTGAGGAAATAGACAATACAGTAGGCATGCTACATGGACATATGTTCCGAAAGTGATTTTATTATGTAGTTGGCACTACAATACATGCTAATGTATTATAGTAGTTCACCAAAATAAGTTATGTATAAATGTTTAACCTACTTTGTTTGTTTTTGTCTCATTAGTAACTTAATCTGGTACACTAATCTACAAGTTCAAACTTTCAGGAAGCTATGGAACAAACGATTGAACAGCCACAACCACCTGAAGGTGACGAGGCTACTACAGGCACAATGTCACCTCTTGCTGCAGTGCGTCAGTATATCTCCACTAACAGTGCAAAAAACACCTTCCTGCGTAATTCTGGGTTGGTTGTCAAGGTAACCTCATCCAAATCGCCTACTGAACAAAATCTTCCTGCTAGACAGAGTGATATATCTGTGCTCCAGACACAAGTCCAATCCCTAATGGACGTTGTTTCGGAAACAAGAATAGTGGTTGAGAAATGTCATCAAGATATGAATGATTTTGAAATCAGACTATCAGACATTCGCTTCGTTGTTGAAGAGCAATGGCGGAAAAAAGGTGGAGATCGTGCTGCTCCATCAGATTCTACAGCCTGAAACATTAGCACTCAGGTCAAATGATATATGCTTCTATACATCTGATGGTGCTTTTATCTGGAAGGACTGTAAACTTTATGCCAACAGGCCTTTTGTTGTATGATTGGAATTTATTTTGTTGTGATACAACATTTATGATGCTGCCACAGGCTGCAGTAATTACGACGCTATTTTTGTATAGTGTAGGTTTATCTTAGTAATGTATTCGGCCGAAAGCTTCGTAGGAGGCCAACATGCCAACATTCGTCGGGCCCATTCCAATTGGGCTAAAAACGATTACGGGCCAAAATTGGCATGTAGCCCACTAAAAATATCTGGGCTTAAATTAGCATAAGCTTTCAAATTTTTCTGGTAGGCTTGTGCCCATAGTGGGCCTTTAACAGGCCTAAACATAATTTGGGCCCTCAGTAAAAATAGGCCGTTTACAGGTGTAAATATCTCGAGCCCATAAAAAACATGGGCCTTTAATAGACCGAAAGTGAGATTGGGCCCTGATTGTGCCAAATAACCCACTGGACTTAGCAGGCCGAAATGGTGGCCCATTTACGATGCGGATATTTGACAGGCCGAAATTCGGACGGGCCATAAATGCGCCGACCTAATACATGGGCCTTTAACAGGCCGGAACTTCGGTCGGGCTAGATTATTGTCATTTTTATATGGGCTGTTAATGGGCCCGATATGACGTTGGGCCACATATGGCCCATGGTTTACGTCCGGCGTTAACAGGCCGAAAATGACAACATGCCGAAAGTGGCCCAAATCTATAGTGGGCCTCTAACAGGCCGAATGAAAGACATGGCCGAATATGACCCAAATCCTTCACGGTCGTTTATGGGCCGAAAGTTTTGATGGCCTGTAAATGGGCCCAAATGAAGCCGGACCTTTAACAGGCCGGAAATACACTGGGCCGTAATTCGACCCAATTACTTAGCGGACTGTTAACAGGCCAGAAGTGACCATGGGCCGCATTGATGACAAGTTTAGACCAGGCCGTTGACGGGTCGATTTGACAGAGAATGTTGGGCCTTTAGCTGGGCCGGCCCATTATGGTATGCAGAATCTTGTGGGCCTTTAGCTGGGCCGGCCCATTATGGTCCACAAAATCTTGTGGGCCTTTAGCTGGGCCGGGCCATTATGGTCCGCTATATTTTGTGGGCATTTAGCTGGGCCGATCCATTATGGTCCGCTAAATCTTATGGGCCTTTGGTTGGGCCGGCCCATTTAAACTTTGTGGGACACTTTTGGGCCGGTCCATGTGTCAACATATCATAGGCCCATCTCGATCGTTGGATGAGTGACACCTGTGCCAACGCGGAGCTGACACGTGGATCCGCCAACCAATGAGAATTTTACACGTGGAAAATTGGCATTGGTCGTGGCTGTTAATGGGTTATTGGATCCAAAATCTGACCCGATAGCTTAATGGCGTTCCGTTACGGCGGATGCCACGTGTCGGTCACCCTTGACGAAAGCACTTCTGTGACGCGCGATTTATCGTCATGGAAGTGGACACTTCCGTGATGATAATTTTGGTAATGTCATGGAACACTTCTACGACAGCACAGGTATAACTATCTTGATTCTATCATAAATTTGTCATGGATGTACATGCATGACAGAAAACGCGACCTACTATGACCAACACGTATCATCATGGAAGTGTATTTTTTTTGTAGTGTTCTAACTAGTGGTGACCTTACCACACACAACCTGAACATAGTGCCAGCTTGTTAAACAAATGACAGTTCATCCTAACTACAATCAAATGACAGTTCAAATTATTAAGAGCCATTGGCTAAATAGGGGATAGTTCATCGGTGTTTCTGCTTCATCTTCCTCTTCATCTTCCTATTCTGCTTCTTCTGCTGCTGCTGCTTCTTCTTCCTCTTCTTCTGTGCTTCTGCTGATGTTGCTTCTTCTTCCTATTCTTCAAATTCTGCACTGACCTCTGTTAAGCCACATTGCCTCTGCCCACTCCAACCTTTTGTTCTTCCAAGCGTCATTGTCAAATGCCTCCACACCATGGCCAGAGCTAACAACATCGTCAAGCTCGACCTCTTCCTCCTCAGACACGTGTTCATCAAAGCCCCACTGAAGGATCCAATTATGCAGAATGCAACAAGCAAGAACTAGCTTAACTTGAGTGGAGTGTGGGTGGAATGGCTTCTGATCCAGGATCTTAAACCTATTCTTTAGAGCTCCAAATGCCCTCTCAACAGTACTCTAAGGCTGGAGTGTCTGAGATTAAACAGCTCCTGTGCAATCCTAGGAAAGTTCCTACCAGAGAACTCATTGAGATGGTACCTTGTTTTCCTGAAGGGTGGAAGAATACCCGGCCGACATGCATAGACAGCATCTCCAAGGTACAACTTGCCGTCGGGGATGTTGAACCCATCGGGTCGACTCATGCTATCAGTGAGAATGCTCACCCCTACCAGCCAGCCAGCACATATGTGAACTTCAGATCAAAGTCAACAGCAGCAATCACATTCTGGCTTGTGTAGTGCTCCCTGATACGTCCATTTTGCATCATGCTTTTATATCAATATTTATTGCATTATGGGTTGTTATTACACGTTATATATCAATACTTATGGATATTCTCTCTTATTTTATAAGGTTTACCATGAAGAGGGGGGAATGCCGGCAGCTGGAATTCTGGCTGGAAAAAGAGCAAACATTGGAAACCTATTCTGCACTACTCCAAAAGACCTAAAACTCCACGAGACTTATTTTTGGATTTAATAAGAATTATTGAGCGGAAGAAATACCTCAGGGGGCCCACACCCTGTCCAAGAGGGGGGCGCCCACCCCTACTGGGCGCGCCCCCTGTCTCCTAGGCCCCCTGGTGGCCTCCCGGTGTCCCTCTTCTGCTATATGAAGGGTTTTGTCCTAGAAAACAATCAGGGGCAAGCTTACGAGATGAAACTCCGCCGCCACGAGGCGGAACCTTGGCGGAACCAATCTAGAGCTCCGGCAGAGCTGTTCTGCCGGGGATACTTCCCTCCGGGAGGGGGAAATCATCACCATCGTCATCACCAACGATCCTCCCATCGGGAGAGGGTCAATCTCCATCAACATATTCACCAGCACCATCTCATCTCAAACCCTAGTTCATCTCTTGTATCCAAAACCACAAATTGGTACATGTGGGTTGCTAGTAGTGTTGATTACTCCTTGTAGTTGATACTTATTGGTTTACTTGGTGGAAGATCATATGTTCAGATCCTTAATGCATATTATTACACCTCTGATTATGAACATGAATATGCTTTGTGACTAGTTACGTTTGTTCCTGAGGAGATGGGTGAAGTCTTGCTATTAGTAGTCATGTGAATTTGGTATTCGTTCGATATTTTGATAAGATGTATGTTGTCTTTCCTCTAGTGGTGTTATGTGAACGTCGACTACATGACACTTCACCATTATTTGGGCCTAGAGGAAGGCATTGGGAAGTAATAAGTAGATGTTGGGTTGCTAGAGTGAAAGAAGCTTAAACCCTAGTTTATGCGTTGCTTCATAAGGGGCTGATTTGGATCCATATGTTTAATGTTGTGGTTAGGTTTACCTTAATACTTTTGTTGTAGTTGCAGATGCTTGCAATAAAGGTTAATCATAAGTGGGATGCTTGTCCAAGTAAGGGCAGTACCCAAGCACCGGTCCACCCACATATCAAATTATCAAAGTAACGAACGTGAATCATATGATCGTGATGAAACTAGCTTGACGATAATTCCCATGTGTCCTCGAGAGCGCTTTCCTCATTATAAGAAATTGTTCAGGCTTGTCCTTTGCTACAAAAAGGATTGGGCCACCTTGCTGCACCTTATTTACTTTCATTACTTGTTGCTCTTTACAATTTATCTTATTACAAAACTATCTATCACCTACAATTTCAGTGTTTGCAGAGAAAACCTTACTGAAAACCGCTTATCATTTCCTTCTGCTCCTCGTTGGGTTCGACACTCTTACTTATCGAAAGTACTACGATAGATCCCCTACACTTGTGGGTCATCAAGACTCTTTTCTGGCGCCGTTGCCAGGGAGTGTAGCACTTTTGGTGAGTAAAACTTGGTAAGGAAACATTTATATAGTGTGCTGAAATTTTCTGTTACTTGTTACTATGGAAACTAATCATTTGAGGGGCTTGTTCGGGGCATCTTCGCCCCGACCAGTAGAACAAAGAGTTTCTCCTCAACCAACTGAACCTACTGAAAATGTTCACTTTGAAATTCCTTCGAGTATGATAGAGAAACTGCTAGCTAATCCTTTTGCAGGAGATGGAACATTGCATCCTGATTTACACCTTATCTTTGTGGATGAAGTTTGTGGATTATTTAAGCTTGCAGGTATCCCCAATGATGTTGTCAAAAGGAAGGTCTTCCCTTTATCTTTGAAGGGATATGCATTGACATGGTTTAGGCTATGTGATGATACGGGATCTTGGAATTATAAACGATTGAAGTTGGAATTTCATCAGAAGTTTTTGTTGGAAATATGCCCTAGAGGCAATAATAAAAGTATTATTATTATATTTCCTTGTTCATGATAATTGTCTTTTATTCATCCTATAACTGTATTATCCGGAAATCGTAATACACGTGTGAATACATAGACCACAATATGTCCCTAGTGAGCCTCTAGTTGACTAGCTCGTTGTGATCAACAGATAGTCATGGTTTCCTGGCTATGGACATTGGATGTCGTTGATAACGGGATCACATCATTAGGAGAATGATGTGATGGACAAGACCCAATCCTAA
Source organism: Triticum aestivum (assembly GCF_018294505.1). Lineage (NCBI taxonomy): Eukaryota > Viridiplantae > Streptophyta > Magnoliopsida > Poales > Poaceae > Triticum > Triticum aestivum. The sequence goes on from NC_057804.1 coordinate 475,560,500, forward strand.
GCATAGCACAAAGATCGTGTAGTTCGTTTGCTAGAGCTTTGCCAATGTCAAGTATCTCTTCCTTTGACCATGAGATCGTGTAACTCCTGGATACCGTAGGAGTGCCTTGGGTGTATCAAACGTCACAACGTAACTGGGTGACTATAAAGATACACTATAGGTATCTCCGAAAGTATCTATTGTTTTATGCAGATCGAGACTGGGATTTGTCACTCCGTGTAAACGGAGAGGTATCTCTGGGCCCACTCGGTAGGACATCATCATATGCGCAATGTGACCAAGGAGTTGATCACGGGATGATGTGTTACGGAACGAGTAAAGTGACTTGCCGGTAACGAGATTGAACAAGGTATTGGTATACCGACGATCGAATCTCGGGCAAGTAAAATACCGCTAGACAAAGGGAATTGTATATGGGATCGATTGAGTCCTTGACATCGTGGTTCATCCGATGAGATCATCGTGGAACATGTGGGAGCCAACATGGGTATCCAGATCCCGCTGTTGGTTATTGACCGAAGAACGTCTCGGTCATGTCTGCATGTCTCCCGAACCCGTAGGGTCTACACACTTAAGGTTCGATGACGCTAGGGTTATAAAGGAAGCTTGTATGTGGTTACCGAATGTTGTTCGGAGTCCCGGATGAGATCCCGGACGTCACGAGGAGTTCCGGAATGGTCCAGAGGTAAAGATTTATATATAGGAAGTCCTGTTTCGGCCATCGGGACAAGTTTCGGGGTCATCGGTATTGTACCGGGACCACCGGAAGGGTCCCGGGGGCCCACCGGGTGGGGCCACCTGCCCCGGGGGGCCACATGGGCTGTAGGGGGTGCGCCTTGGCCCACATGGGCCAAGGGCACCAGCCCCAAGAGGCCCATGCGCCTAGGGAACCCTAGAGGGAAGAGTCCTTGAAGGGGAAGGCACCTCCGAGGTGCCTTGGGGAGGATGGACTCCTCCCCCCCCCCTCTTGGCCGCCGCACCAGATGCCATCTGGAGGCTGGCCGCCGCCCCTTGGGGTGGGAAACCCTAAAGGGGGCGCAGCCCTCCCCTTCCCCTATATATATGAGGCCTAGGGGCTGCCCATAACACATGATTTGATCTCTCTTGGTGCAGCCCTGCCTCTCCTCCTCCTCCTCTTCTCCCGTGGTGCTTGGCGAAGCCCTGCGGGATTGCCACGCTCCTCCACCACCACCGCGCCGTTGTGCTACTGTTGGATGGAGTCTTCCTCAACCTCTCCCTCTCTCCTTGCTGGATCAAGGCGTGGGAGACGTCACCGGGCTGTACGTGTGTTGAACGCGGAGGTGCCGTCCGTTCAGCACTTGATCATCGGTGATCTGAATCACGACGAGTACGACTCCATCAACCCCGTTCACTTGAACGCTTCCTCTTAGCGATCTACAAGGGTATGTAGATGCACTCTCCTTCTACTCGTAGCTGGTTTCTCCATAGATAGATCTTGGTGACACGTAGGAAAATTTTGAATTTCTGCTACGTTCCCCAACAGTGGCATCATGAGCTAGGTCTATTGCGTAGATTCTTTGCACGAGTAGAACACAAAGTAGTTGTGGGCGTTGATGTTGTTCAATATGCTTACCGTTACTAGTCCAATCTTGTTTCGACGGTATTGTGGGATGAAGCGGCCCGGACCGACCTTACACGTACTCTTACGTGAGACAGGTTCCACCGATTGACATGCACTTGGTGCATAAGGTGGCTAGCGGGTGCCAGTCTCTCCCACTTTAGTCGGAACGGGTTCGATGAAAAGGGTCCTTATGAAGGGTAAATAGCAATTGGCATATCACGTTGTGGTCTTGCGTAGGTAAGAAACGTTCTTGCTAGAAACCCATAGCAGCCACGTAAAACATGCAAACAACAATTAGAGGACGTCTAACTTGTTTTTGCAGGGTATGCTATGTGATGTGATATGGCCAAAAGGATGTGATGAATGATATATGTGATGTATGAGATTGATCATGTTCTTGTAATAGGATTCACGACTTGCATGTCGATGAGTATGACAACCGGCAGGAGCCATAGGAGTTGTCTTTATTTATTTGTGACCTGCGTGTCAACTTAAACGTCATGTAATTACTTTACTTTATTGCTAACCGTTAGCCATAGTAGTAGAAGTAATAGTTGGCGAGGCAACTTCATGAAGACACGATGATGGAGATCATGATGATGGAGATCATGGTGTCATGTCGGTGACGATGATGATCATGGAGCCCCGAAGATGGAGATCAAAAGGAGCAAAGTGATGATGGCCATATCATGTCACTATTTGATTGCATGTGATGTTTATCATGTTTATACATCTTATTTGCTTAGAACGACGGTAGTAAATAAGATGATCCCTTACAACAATTTCAAGAAGTGTTCTCCCCTAACTGTGCACCGTTGCGACAGTTCGTGTTTCGAAGCACCACGTGATGATCGGGTGTTAGATTCTAACGTTCACATACAACGGGTGTAAGACAGATTTACACACGCGAAACACTTAGGGTTAACTTGACGAGCCTAGCATGTACAGACATGGCCTCGGAACACGGAGACCGAAAGGTCGAACATGAGTCGTATAGAAGATACGATCAACATGAAGATGTTCACCGATGATGACTAGTCTGTCTCACGTGATGATCGGACACGGCCTAGTTTGACTCGGATCATGTAATCACTTAGATGACTAGAGGGATGTCTATCTAAGTGGGAGTTCATAAGATGAACTTAATTATCCTGAACATAGTCAAAAGGTTTTTGCAAATTATGTCGTAGCTCACGCTATAGTTCTACTGTTTAGATATGTTCCTAGAGAAAAATTAGTTGAAAGTTGATAGTAGCAATTATGCGGACTAGGTCCGTAAACTGAGGATTGTCCTCATTGCTTCATAGAAGGCTTATGTCCTTAATGCACCGCTCAGTGTGCTGAACCTCGAACGTTGTCTGTGGTTGTTGCGAACATCTGACATACACGTTTTGATAACTACGTGATAGTTCAGTTAAACGGTTTAGAGTTGAGGCACCAAAGACGTTTTTGAAACATCGCGAAACATATGAGATGTTTTGAGGGCTGAAATTGGTATTTCAGGCTCGTGCCCATGTCAAGAGGTATAAGACCTCCGATGACTTTCTTAACCTGCGAACTAAGGAGAAAAGCTCAATTGTTGAGCTTGTGCTCAGATTGTCTGAGTACAACAATCATTTGAATCGAGTGGGAGTTGATCTTCCAGATAAGACAGTGATGGTTCTCCAAAGTCATTGCCACCAAGCTGTTAGAGCTTCGTGATGAACTATAACATATCAGGGATAGATATGATGATCCTTGAGGTATTCGCGATGTTTGACACCGCGAAAGTAGAAATCAAGAAGGAGCATCAATTGTTGATGGTTGGTGGAACCACTAGTTTCAAGAAGGGCAAGGGCAAGAAGGGATACTTCATGAAACGGCAAATCAGTTGCTGCTCTAGTGAAGAAACCCAAGGTAAAACCCAAACCCGAGACTAAGTGCTTCTGTAATAAGGGGAACAACCACTAGAGCAGAATTACCCTAGATACTTGGTAGATAAGAAGGCTGGCAAGGTCGATAGAAGTATATTGGATATACATTGTGTTAATGTGTACTTTGCTAGTACTCCTAGTAGCACCAGGGTATTAGATACCGGTTCGGTTGCTAAGTGTTAGTAACTCGAAACAAAAGGCTACGGAATAAACGGAGACTAGCTAAAGGTGAGCTGACGATATGTGTTGGAAGTTTTTCCAAGCTTCATATGATCAAGCATCGCACGCTCCCTCTACCAAAGAGATTGGTGTTAAACCTAAATAATTGTTGTTTGGTGTTTGCGTTGAGCATAGACATGATTGGATTACGTCTATCGCAATACGGTTATTCATTTAAGGAGAATAATCGTTACTCTGTTTATTTGAATAATACCTTCAATGGTCTTACACCTAAAATGAATGGTTTATTAAATCTCGATCGTAGTGATACACATGTTCATGCCAAAAGATAGTAATGATAGAACCACCTACTTGTGGCACTGCCACGTAAGTCATATCGGTATAAAACGCATGAAGAAGCTCCATATTGATGGATCTTTGGGCTCACTCGTTTTTGAAAAGTTTGAGACATGCGAACCATGTCTATTGGTGTATATGCATGAAGAAACTCCATGCAAATGGACCGTTTTGACTCACTTGATTTTGAATCACTTGGGACATGCAAATCATACCACATGGGCAAGATGACTGAAAAGCCTCGTTTTCAGTAAGATGTAACAAGATAGCAACTTGTTGGAAGCAACACATTTTGATGCGTGCAGTCCAATGAGTGCTGAGGCATGCAGTGAATATCGTTATGTTCTTACTTCACAGATGATTCGAGTAGATGTTGAGAATATTTACTTGATGAAACACAAGTCTGAATTATTGAATGGTTCAAGTAATTTCAGAGTGAAGTAGAAGATTGTGACAAGAGGATAAAATGTCTATGATATGATCATAGAGATGAGTATCTGAGTTACGAGTTTTGGCACACAATTAAGACATTGTGGAAATTGTTTCACAATTAATACCGCCTGGAACACCATAGTGTGATGGTGTGTCCGAACATCATAGTTGCACCCTATTGGATATGATGCATACCATGATGTCTCTTATCGAACTGCCAGGATAGTTTATGGGTTAGGCATTAAAGACAACCACATTCACTTTAAATAGGGCACCACGTAATTCCGATGAGATGACACCGTATGAATTATGGTTTAGAGAAACCTAAGTTGTCATTTCTTAAAGGTTTGGGGCTGCGACGCTTATGTGAAAAAGTTTCAGGATTAAGCTCGAACCCAAAGCGGATAAAGTACATCTTCATAGGACACCCAAAACAGTTGGGTATACCTCCTAATTCAGATCCGAAGGCAATATGAATTGTTTCTAGAATTGGGTCCTTTCTCGAGGAAAGGTTTCTCTCGAAAGAATTGAGTGGGAGGATGGTGGAGACTTGATGAGGTTACTGAACCATCACTTCAACCAGTGTGTAGCAGGGCACAGGAAGTTGTTCCTGTGGCACCTACACCAATTGAAGTAGAAGCTTATGATAGTGATCATGAAACTTCAGATCAAGTCACTCCCAAACCTCGTAGGGTGACAAGGATACGTACTACTTCAGAGTGGTACAGTAATCCTGTCTTGGAAGTCATGTTGCTAGACAACAATGAACCTACGAGCTATGGAGAAGCGATGGTGGGCCTGGATTCCGATAAATGGCTCAAGGCCATAAAACCCGAGAGAGGATCCATGTATGAAAACAAAGTGTAGACTTTGGAAGAACTACTTGATGGTCATAAGGCTGTTAGGTACATATGGATTTTGAAAGGAAGACAGACAATGATGGTAAGTGTCACCATTGAGAAAGGTCGACTTGTCGTTGAGATGTTTTTCGACAAGTTCAAGGAGTTGACTACGATGAGACTTTCTCACTCGTAGCGATGCTAAGAGTATGTTGGAATTATATTAGCAATTACTGCATTATTTATGAAATCTTGCAGATAGGATGTCAAAACATTGTTTCCTCGACGATTCTTGAGGAAAGGTTGTATGTGATACAACCGGAAGGTTTTGTCTATCCTGAAATATGCTAATAAGTATGCAAAGCTCCAGCAATCCTTCTGAGGACTGGAGTGAGCATCTCGGAGTTGGAATGTATGCTTTGATGATGATCAAAGATTTAGGGTGTATACAAAGTTTATGAGAAACTTGTATTTCCAAAGAAGTGAGTGGGAGCACTATAGAATTTCTGATGAGTATATGTTGTTGACATATTAATGATCAGAAATGACGTAGAATTTCTGGAAAGCATATAGGGTTATTTGGAAAGTGTTTTCAATGGAAAACCTGGATTAAGCTACTTGAACATTGAGCATCAAGATCTATAAGGATAGATCAAAACGCTTAATGGTACTTTCAAATGAGCACATGCCTTGACGTGATCTTGAAGGTGTTCAAGATGGATCAGTCAAAAAAGGAGTTCTTGCCTGAGTTGTAAGGTACGAAGTTAAGGGCATCCATACCTGAGCCCTTGGCGCCTCCCTCCCTCCCGTGACACCTCCTCCTCTCCCGTAGGTGCTTGGCGAAGCCCTGCAGGATTGCCACGCTCCTCCATCACCACCACGCCGTTGTGCTGCTGCTGGATGGAGTCTTCCTCAACCTCTCCCTCTCTCCTTGCTGGATCAAGGCGTGGGAGACATCGTCGAGCTGTACGTGTGTTGAACGCGGAGGTGCCGTCCGTTCGACACTAGGATCATCGGTGATCTGAATCACGACGAGTACGACTCCATCAACCCCGTTCACTTGAACGCTTCCGCTTAGCGATCTACAAGGGTATGTAGATGCACTCTCCTTTCTACTCGTTGCTGGTCTCTCCATAGATAGATCTTGGTGTTACGTAGGAAATTTTTTGAATTTCTGCTACGTTCCCCAACAGTGGCATCATGAGCTAGGTCTATTGCGTAGATTCTTTGCACGAGTAGAACACAAAGTAGTTGTGGGCGTTGATGTTGTTCAATATGCTTACCGTTACTAGTCCAATCTTGTTTCGACGGTATTGTGGGATGAAGCGGCCCGGACCGACCTTACACGTATTCTTACGTGAGACAGGTTCCACCGATTGACATGCACTTGGTGCATAAGGTGGCTAGCGGGTGCCAGTCTCTCCCACTTTAGTCGGAACGGATTCGATGAAAAGGGTCCTTATGAAGGGTAAATAGCAATTGGCATATCACGTTGTGGTTTTGCGTAGGTAAGAAACGTTCTTGCTAGAAACCCATAGCAGCCACGTAAAACATGCAAACAACAATTAGAGGACGTCTAACTTGTTTTTGCAGGGTATGCTATGTGATGTGATATGGCCAAGAAGAATGTGATGAATGATATGTGATGTATGAGATTGATCATGTTCTTGTAATAGGATTCACGACTTGCATGTCGATGAGTATGACAACCGGCAGGAGCCATAGGAGTTGTCTTTATTTTTTGTATGACCTGCGTGTCATTGAAGAACACCATGTAACTTACTTTACTTTATTGCTAAACGCGTTAGCCATAGAAGTAGAAGTAGTCGTTGGCGTGACAACTTCATGAAGACACGATGATGGAGATCATGATGATGGAGATCATGGTGTCATGCCGGTGACAAGATGATCATGGAGCCCCGAAGATGAAGATCAAAGGAGCTATATGATATTGCCCATATCATGTCACTACTCTATTTGATTGCATGTGATGTTTATCATGTTTATGCATCTTGTTTACTTAGGACGACGGTAGTAAATAAGATGATCCCTTACAAAATTTCAAGAAGTGTTCTCCCCTAACTGTGCACCGTTGCTACAGTTCGTCGCTTCTAAGCACCACGTGATGATCGGGTGTGATGGATTCTTACGTTCACATACAACGGGTGTAAGACAGTTTTACACAGCGAAAACACTTAGGGTTAACTTGACGAGCCTAGCATGTGCAGACATGGCCTCGGAACACGGAGACCGAAAGGTCGAGCATGAGTCGTATAGTAGATACGATCAACATGAAGATGTTCACCGATGATGACTAGTCCGTCTCACGTGATGATCGGACACGGCCTAGTTGACTCGGATCATGTGATCACTTAGATGACCAGAGGGATGTCTATCTGAGTGGGAGTTCATGAGATGAACTTAATTATCCTGAACATAGTCAAAAGACCTTTTGCAAATTATGTCGTAGCTCGCGCTTTAGTTCTACTGTTTTAGATATGTTCCTAGAGAAAATATAGTTGAAAGTTGATAGTAGCGATTATGCGATCAGTATAAAGCTTATGTCCTTAATGCACCGCTTAGTGTGCTGAACCCCAAACGTCGTTTGTGGATGTTGCGAACATCGGACATACACGTTTTGATAACTACGTGATAGTTCAGTTAAATGGTTTAAGTAAGAGGCACCAAAGACGTTTTTCGAAACATCGCGGAACATATGAGATGTTTCGAGGGCTGAAATTGGGATTTCAGGCTCGTGCCCACGTCAAGAGGTATAAGACCTCCGACGATCTTCTTAACCTGCAAACTAAGGGAGAAAAGCTCAATCATTGAGCTTGTGCTCAGATTGTCTGAGTACAACAATCACTTGAATCAAGTGGGAGTTGATCTTCCAGATGAAATAGTGATAGTTTCTCCGAAGTCATTACCACCAAGCTGCTAGAGCTTCGTGATGAACTATAATATATCAGGGACATATATGATGATCCTTGAGATATTCGCGATGTTTGACACCGCGAAAGTAGAAATCAAGAAGGAGCATCAATCGTTGATGGTTGGTGAAACCACTAGTTTCAAGAAGGGCAAGGGAACAAAGGGATACTTCATGAAATGGCAATTCAGCTGCTGCTCTAGTAAAGAGACCCGAGGTTGAACCCAAACCCGAGACTAAGTGCTTCTGTAATAAGGGGAACAACCACTGGAGCAGGATTACCCTAGATACTTGGTAGATGAGAAGGCTGGCAAGGTCGATAGAAGTATATTGGATATACATTATGTTAATGTGTACTTTACTAGTACTCCTAGTAGCACCAGGGTATTGGATACCGGTTCGGTTGCTAAGTGTTAGTAACTCGAAATAAAAGCTACGGAATAAACAGGAGACTAGCTAAAGGTGAGCTGACGATATGTGTTGGAAGTGTTTCCAAGTTTGACGTGATCTAACATCGCACGCTCCCTCTACCATCAAGATTAGTATTAAACCTGAATAAGTGCTCTTGCACCTAAAGGAATGGTTTATTGAATCTCGATCGTAGTGATACACATTTTCATGCTAAAAGATATAAGATAGTAATGATAGTACCACTTACTTGTGGCACTGCCATGTAAGTCATAATGGTATAAAACGCATGAAGAAGCTCCATGTTGATGGATCTTTGGACTCACTCGTTTTTGAAAAGTTTGAGACATGCGAACCATGTCTATTGGTGTATATGCATGAAGAAACTCCATGCAAATGGACCGTTCGGACTCACTTGATTTTGAATCACTTGAGATATGCAGATCATACCACATGGGCAAGATAACTGAAAAGCCTCGGTTTCAGTAAGATGGAACAAGATAGCAACTTGTTGGAAGTAACACATTTTGATGTGTGCAGTCCAATGAGTGCTGAGGCATGCAGTGAATATCGTTATGTTCTTACTTCACAGATGATTCGAGTAGATGTTGAGAATATTTACTTGATGAAACACAAGTCTGAATTATTGAATGGTTCAAATAATTTCAGAGTGAAGTAGAAGATCATTGTGACAAGAGGATAAAATGTCTATGATATGATCATAGAGATGAATATCTGAGTTACGAGTTTTGGCACACAAATTAAGACATTGTGGAAATTGTTTCGCAATTAATACCGCCTGGAACACCATAGTGTGATGGTGTGTCCGAACATCATAGTTGCACCCTATTGGATATGGTGCGTACCATGATGTCTCTTATCGAATTACCACTATAGTTTATGGGTTAGGCATTAAAGACAACCACATTCACTTTAAATAGGGCACCACGTAATTCCGTTGAGATGACACCGTATGAATTATGGTTTAGAGAAACCTAAGTTGTCGTTTCTTAAAGGTTTGGGGCTGCGACGCTTATGTGAAAAAGTTTCAGGATTAAGCTCGAACCCAAAGCGGATAAAATACATCTTCATAGGACACCCAAAACAGTTGGGTATACCTCCTAATTCAGATCTGAAAGCAATATGGATTGTTTCTTGAATCGGGTCCTTTCTCGAGGAAAGGTTTCTCTCGAAAGAGTTGAGTGGGAGGATGGTGGAGACTTGATGAGGTTATTGAACCGTCTCTTCAACTAGTGTGTGACAGGGCACAGGGAGTTGTTCCTGTGGCACCTACACCAATTGAAGTGGAAGCTTATGATATTGATCATGAAACTTCGGATCAAGTCACTCCCAAACCTCGTAGGATGACAAGGATGCGTACTACTTCAGAGTGGTACGTAATCCTGTCTTGAAGGTCATGTTGCTAGACAACAATGAACCTACGAGCTATGGAGAAGCGATGGTGGGCCCGAATTCCGACAAATGGTTAGAAGCCATGAAATCCGAGATAGTATCCATATATCAGAACAAAGCATGGACTTTGATGGACTTGCCCGATGATCGGCAATCCATTGAGATAAATGGATCTTTTAAGAAGAAGACGGACGTGGATGGTAATGTCACCATCTATGAAGCTCGACTTGTGGCGAAGTGTTTTCCGACAAGTTCAAGGAGTTGACTACGATGAGATTTTCTCACTCGTAGCGATGCTTAAAGTCCGTCGGATTCATGTTAGCATTAGCTGTATTTATGAAATCTGGCAGATGGATATCAAAACAAGTTTCCTTACCAGTTTTCGTGAGGAAAGATTATAGGTAATACAATCAGAAAGTTTTTGTCGATCCTAAGGATGCTAAAAGGTATGCTAGCTCCAGCGATCCTTCTAAGGACTGGAGTGAGCATCTCGGAGTTGGAATGTATGCTTTGATGATGATCAAAGATTTTGGGTTTGTACAAAGTTTATGAGAAACTTGTATTTCCAAAGAAGTGAGTGGGAGCACTATAGAATTTCTGATGAGTATATGTTGTTGACATATTGATGATCAGAGATGATGTAGAATTTCTAGAAAGCATATAGGGTTATTTTGAAAGTGTTTTTCAATGGAAAGCCTGGATTAAGCTGCTTGAGCATTGAGCATCAAGATCTATAAGGATAGATCAAAACGCTTAATGGTACTTTCAAATGATCACATACCTTGACATGATCTTGAAGGTGTTCAAGATGGACCAGTCAAAGAAGGAGTTCTTGCCTGAGTTGTAAGGTACGGAGTTAAGACTTAAAGCTCGACCACGGCAGAATAGAGAGAAAGGACGAAGGTCGTCCCCTATGCTTGAGACGTAGGCTCTTCAGTATGCTATGCTGTGTACCGCACCTGAAGTGTGCCTTGCCATGAGTCAGTCAAGGGGTACAAGAGTGATCCATGAATGGATCATATGATAGTGGTCAAAGTTATCCTTAGTAACTAGTGGACTAAGGAATTTTTCTCGATTATGGAGGTGGTAAAAGAGTTCGTCGTAAAGGTTACAACGATGCAAGCTTGACACCTATCCGGATAGCTCTGAGTAGAGAGACCGGATACATATAATGGAGCAATAATTTAGGATAGCTCCAAGTAGAACAATTGTTTGGAATAGCTCCAAATAGAGCGTGGTAACTACATCTAGGAGATGACATAGAGATTTGTAAAGCACACACGGATCTGAAAGGTTCAGACCCGTTGACTAAAACCTCTCTCACAAGCAACATGATCAAACATAAAACTCATTGAGTTTTAATCACATAGTGATGTGAACTAGACTACTGACTCTAGTAAACTCTTGGGTATTAGTCACATGGCGATGTGACCTGTGAGTGTTAATCACATGGCGATGTGAACTAGATTATTGACTCTAGTGCAAGTGGGAGACTGTTGGAAATATGCCCTAGAGGCAATAATAAAAGTATTATTATTATATTTCCTTGTTCATGATAATTGTCTTTTATTCATGCTATAACTGTATTGTCCGGAAATCGTAATACACGTGTGAATACATAGACCACAATATGTCCCTAGTGAGCCTCTAGTTGACTAGCTCGTTGTGATCAACAGATAGTCATGGTTTCCTGGCTATGGACATTGGATGTCGTTGATAACGGGATCACATCATTAGGAGAATGATGTGATGGACAAGACCCAATCCTAAGCATAGCACAAAGATCGTGTAGTTCGTTTGCTAGAGCTTTGCCAATGTCAAGTATCTCTTCCTTTGACCATGAGATCGTGTAACTCCTGGATACCGTAGGAGTGCCTTGGGTGTATCAAACGTCACAACGTAACTGGGTGACTATAAAGATACACTACAGGTATCTCCGAAAGTATCTATTGTTTTATGCGGATCGAGACTGGGATTTGTCACTCCGTGTAAACGGAGAGGTATCTCTGGGCCCACTCGGTAGGACATCATCATATGCGCAATGTGACCAAGGATTTGATCACGGGATGATGTGTTACGGAACGAGTAAAGTGACTTGCCGGTAACGAGATTGAACAAGGTATTGGTATACCGACGATCGAATCTCGGGCAAGTAAAATACCGCTAGACAAAGGGAATTGTATATGGGATCGATTGAGTCCTTGACATCGTGGTTCATCCGATGAGATCATCATGGAACATGTGGGAGCCAACATGGGTATCCAGATCCCGCTGTTGGTTATTGACCGGAGAACGTCTCGGTCATGTCTGCATGTCTCCCGAACCCGTAGGGTCTACACACTTAAGGTTCGATGGCGCTAGGGTTATAAAGGAAGCTTGTATGTGGTTACCGAATGTTGTTCGGAGTCCCGGATGAGATCCCGGACATCACGAGGAGTTCCGGAATGGTCCGGAGGTAAAGATTTATATATAGGAAGTCCTGTTTCGGCCATCGGGACAAGTTTCGGGGTCATCGGTATTGTACCGGGACCACCGGAAGGGTCCCGGGGGCCCACCGGGTGGGGCCACCTGCCCCGGGGGGCCACATGGGCTGTAGGGGGTGCGCCTTGGCCCACATGGGCCAAGGGCACCAGCCCCAAGAGGCCCATGCGCCTAGGGAACCCTAGAGGGAAGAGTCCTTGAAGGGGAAGGCACCTCCGAGGTGCCTTGGGGAGGATGGACTCCTCCCCCCCCTCTTGGCCGCCGCACCAGATGCCATCTGGAGGCTGGCCGCCGCCCCTTGGGGTGGGAAACCCTAAAGGGGGCGCAGCCCTCCCCTTCCCCTATATATATGAGGCCTAGGGGCTGCCCATAACACATGATTTGATCTCTCTTGGTGCAGCCCTGCCTCTCCTCCTCCTCCTCTTCTCCCGTGGTGCTTGGCGAAGCCCTGCGGGATTGCCACGCTCCTCCACCACCACCGCGCTGTTGTGCTGCTGTTGGATGGAGTCTTCCTCAACCTCTCCCTCTCTCCTTGCTGGATCAAGGCGTGGGAGACGTCACCGGGCTGTACGTGTGTTGAACGCGGAGGTGCCGTCCGTTCGGCACTTGATCATCGGTGATCTGAATCACGACGAGTACGACTCCATCAACCCCGTTCACTTGAACGCTTCCGCTTAGCGATCTACAAGGGTATGTAGATGCACTCTCCTTCTACTCGTAGCTGGTTTCTCCATAGATAGATCTTGGTGACACGTAGGAAAATTTTGAATTTCTGGTACGTTCCCCAACAGTTTTATCCTATGCATCTTGTTCATCGTGATCGTAATTACATATATAATTTCTGGCCTCGCGAAGGAGAAAGCATCGCTCAAGCTTGGGGGAGGCTTAAGTCAATGTTATATTCATGCCCCAATCATGAGCTCTCCAGAGAAATTATTATTCAAAAAAATTATGCTTGGCTTTCTCTCAATGATCGCACCATGCTCGATACTTCCTGTGCTGGTTCTTATATGCTGAAGACTATTGAATTCATATGGGACTTATTCGAAAGAATTAAACGCAACTCCGAAGATTGGGGTTCCGATGATGGTAAGGAGTCAGGTATGACACCTAAGTTTGATTGTGTTAAATCTTTTATGGATACTGATGTTTTTCGTGGATTTAGTGCTAAATATGGACTTGACTCTGAGGTAGTAGCTTCTTTCTGTGAATCTTTTGCTACTCACATTGATCTCCCTAAGGAGAAGTGGTTTAAATATAATCCTCCCATTGAAGTGAAAGTAGTTGCACCTATTACAGTTGAAGAAAGGACTATCACTTATAGTGATCCTATTGTTCCTACTACTTATGTTGAGAAACCACCTTTTCCTATTAGAATAAAGGATCATGCTAAAGCTTCAATTGTTGTTCGTAAGAGTAATACTAGAACTTATACACCTCCTGAGCAAATCAAAGTTAAACCTAGTATTTCTATGGTTAAAGATCTCTTGGATGATAATTTAGATGGGCATGTTATTTACTTTTGTGGTGAAACTGCTAATATTGCAAAACCAGATGCTAAGATACATAGACCTGTTGTAGGTATGCCTGTTATTTCTATTAAAATAGGAGATCATTGTTATCATGGCTTATGTGATATGGGTGCTAGTGCTAGTGCAATACCCTATGATTTATATAAAGAAATTATGCATGACATTGCACCTGTTGAGCTAGAAGATATTGATGTCACAATTAAGCTTGCCAATAGAGATACTATTAAGCCTTTTGAGATTGTTAGAGATGTTGAAGTCTTGTGTGGGAAGGTCAAATACCCTGCTGATTTTCTTGTTCTTGGTTCTCCACAAGCTAACTTTTGTCCCATTATATTTGGTAGACCCTTCTTAAACACTGTTAATGCTAAGATTGATTGTGAAAAGGATGTTGTTACGATTGGCTTAGATGATATGACTCATGAGTTTAATTTTGCTAAATTTCATAGACAACCCCGTGATAAAGAATTATCTAGTAAAGATGAAATAATTGGTCTTGCTTCTATTGTCGTGCCTCCTACTGATCCATTAGAACAATATTTGTTGGACCATGAAAATGATATATTTATGAAAGAAAGAAGGGAAATAGATGAAGTATTCCTTAAACAGGAACCTATTCTGAAACATAACTTACCTGTTGAAATCCTAGGGGATCCTCCTCCACCCAAGGGTGATCCCATGTTTGAGCTAAAACCATTACCTGATAATCTTAAATATGCTTATCTTGATGAAAAGAAGATATATCCTATTATTATTAGTGCTAACCTTTCAGAGCAGGAAGAGGAAAGATTATTGAAAACTCTGAAGAAGCACCGTGTTGCTATTGAATATACTCTGTATGATCTTAAAGGCATCAGTCCCACATTATGTCAACACAAAATTAGTTTGGAGGATGATGCCAAACCAGTCAGAGATCCTCAACAAAGATTAAATCCTAAGATGAAAGAAGTGGTAAGAAAGGAGATACTAAAACTCCTTGAGGCAGGTATAATTTATCCCGTTGCTGATAGTGAATGGGTAAGCCCTGTCCATTGTGTCCCTAAAAAAGGAGGTATTATTGTTGTTCCCAATGATAAAGATGAATTGATCCCGCAAAGAATTATTACAGGTTATAGGATGGTAATTGATTTCCGTAAACTAAATAAAGCCACTAAGAAATATCATTACCCTTTACCTTTTATTGATCAAATGCTAGAAAGATTATCCAAACATACACATTTCTGCTTTCTAGATGGTTATTCTGGTTTCTCTCAAATACATGTGTCAGCGAAGGATCAATCAAAAACCACTTTTACTTGCCCTTTCGGTACTTTTGCTTATAGACATATGCCTTTCGGTTTATGTAATGCACCTGCTACCTTTCAAAGATGTATGATGACTATATTCTCTGACTTTTGTGAAAAGATTTGTGAGGTATTCATGGATGACTTCTCCGTTTATGGATCCTCTTTTGATGATTGCTTGAGCAACCTTGCTCGAGTTTTGCAGAGATGTGAAGACACTAGTCTCTTGAATTGGGAAAAGTGCCACTTTATGGTTAATGAAGGCATTGTTTTGGGGCACAAGATCTCCGAGAGAGGTATTGAAGTTGATAAAGCTAAAGTTGATGCTATTGAAAAGATGCCATGTCCCAAGGACATAAAAGGTATAAAAAGTTTCCTTGGTCATGCCAGTTTTTATTGGAGGTTCATTAAGGACTTTTCTAAAATCTCCAGGCCTCTGACTAATTTATTGCAAAAAGATATTCCTTTTGTCTTTGATGATGATTGTGTAGAAGCATTTGAAATACTTAAGAAAGCTTTGATCACTGCACCTGTTGTTCAGCCACCTGATTGGAACTTACCTTTTGAAATTATGTGTGATGCTAGTGATTATGCTGTAGGTGTTGTTCTAGGGCAAAGAGTTGATAAGAAATTAAATGTTATCCAGTATGCTAGTAAGACCCTCGATACTGCCCAGAGAAATTATGCTACTACTAAAAAAGAATTCTTAGCAGTTGTGTTTGCATGTGATAAGTTTAGACCTTATATTGTTGATTCCAAAGTTACTATTCACATTGATCATGCTGATATTAAATACCTTATGGAAAAAAAGATGTTGAGCCTAGACTCATTAGATGGGTTCTCTTGCTCCAAGAATTTGACTTGCATATTATTGATAG
Organism: Triticum aestivum; assembly: GCF_018294505.1. NCBI lineage: Eukaryota > Viridiplantae > Streptophyta > Magnoliopsida > Poales > Poaceae > Triticum > Triticum aestivum. The sequence goes on from NC_057804.1 coordinate 475,576,703, forward strand.
AAAGGGAGCTGAGAACCCCGTTGCAGACAACTTGTCTAGGTTAGAGAATGTTCTTGATGACCCCCTACCTATTGATGATAGCTTTCCTGATGAACAATTAGCGGTCGTTAATGCTTCTCGTACTGCTCCTTGGTATGCTGATTATGCTAATTACATTGTTGCTAAACTTATACCACCTAGCTTCACATACCAACAAAAGAAAAAGTTCTTTTATGATTTAAGACATTACTTTTGGGATGACCCGCACCTTTATAAAGAAGGAGTAGATGGTGTTATTAGACGTTGTGTACCTGAGCATGAACAAGAACAGATCCTACACAAGTGTCACTCTGAATCATATGGAGGACACCACGCTGGGGACAGAACTGCACACAAGGTATTGCAATCCGGTTTTTATTGGCCTACTCTCTTCAAAGATGCCCGTAAGTTTGTTTTGTCTTGTGATGAATGTCAAAGAATTGGTAATATTAGTAGACGTCAAGAAATTCATATGAACTATTCTCTTGTTATTGAACCATTTGATGTTTGGGGCTTTGATTATATGGGACCTTTTCCTGCCTCTAATGGTTACGCACATATTTTAGTTGTTGTTGATTACGTTACTAAGTGGGTAGAAGCTATTCCAACTAGTAGTGCTGATCATAACACTTCTATTAAAATGCTTAAAGAAGTTATTTTTCCGAGGTTTGGAGTCCCTAGATATCTTATGACTGATGGTGGTTCACATTTTATTCATGGTGCTTTCGTAAAATGCTTGCTAAGTATGATGTTAATCATAGAATTGCATCTCCTTATCACCCGCAGTCTAGTGGTCAAGTAGAGTTGAGAAATAGAGAGCTCAAGTTAATTTTGCAGAAGACTGTTAATAGATCTAGAAAGAATTGGTCCAAAAAACTTGATGATGCATTATGGGCCTATAGAACTGCATATAAAAATCCTATGGGTATGTATCCATATAAGATGGTTTATGGAAAAGCTTGTCATTTACCTCTAGAACTTGAACATAAAGCATATTGGGCTATCAAAGAGCTCAACTATGACTTCAAACTTGCCGGTGAGAAGAGGTTGTTTGACATTAGCTCACTTGATGAATGGAGAACCCAAGCCTATGAGAATGCCAAGCTATTCAAAGAAAAAGTTAAACGCTGGCATGACAAAAGGATACAAAAGCGTGAGTTTAACGTAGGTGATTATGTGTTATTATTCAACTCTCGTTTGAGATTTTTTGCAGGGAAACTTCTCTCTAAATGGGAAGGTCCTTACGTTATCAAGGAGGTCTATCGTTTCGGTGCCATAAAAATCAACAACTTCGAAGGCACAAGTCCGAGGGTAGTGAACGGTCAAAGAATTAAACATTATATTTCAGGTAATCCTATCAATGTTGAAACTAATATTTTGAATCCGTAACCCCGGAGGAATACATAAGGGACACTTTCCAGAACGTTCTAGACTCCAAAAAGGAATAGGTATGTGGTACGGTAAGTAAACCGACTTCAAAACAATTCTAAAGGCAATTTCTATCAGTTTTGGAATGTTTAAGAATTTTAGGAAGAAAGAAGTAGTCCGGGAAGGACACGAGGCCTCCACGAGAGTGGAGGGCGCGCCCACCCTTACTGGGCGCGCCCCCCTGTCTCGTGGACACCTCATGTGCCTTCCTGACTCCGTTTTCTTGCACGTTACGAATTTTGGTCGGTAAAAATTCATTATATAATCTCCCGAAAGTTTTGACCACCGTATCACGCAAATATCCTTTGTTTTCGTTTCGAGCTATTTTCTGTTACAGATCTAGAGCACCATGGCGTCACCCTCCTTCAACAATGAAGACAAGGATGCTTGGCTATTTAAGATAGAGCTGGAAAGAGAAGAACCAGAAGAGATCAACAAGGATGAAGGGATCAAGAAGGCCATGGAGGTTCAAGCCCCGGCAGTGAAAGAAGAAGACATCCCTCAACCCTTACCTAACCTCTTTACTCCAACAGAGATTGAAGCTTTCAAGATGATTGAGTTAGCTCGCATACAGAATAAGTATCTCACACAGGAGAATATTTTGTTGAAGGATCATATCGCCGGACTCAAGGGCATTATCCGCAAGTTGGAGGAGCTTTTACGCTCGATATGTGATTATCCACCATCATCATCACCACCTCCATCACCTCCGAGGACATAATCACATGGGTATGGGCACTCCCCTTGGCAACTGCCAAGCTTGGGGGAGGTGCCCCGGTATCGTATCACCATCACACTCCTATCTTTACCATTTTATTTAGTTCGATCCTTTTTAGTAGTATCTTAATCTAGTAGATTGAAGTTTTGATATCAAGTAGTTTTGAGTTTTGCTTTGTGATCTATTTATGTAATCGAGTCTGTGGGCTATCTATAATAAACATTAGTGTTGAGTCAAGGGCTTTGCTATCTTGCTATGATCTTGAGAAAAATAGAAAAAAATAAAAAGAATAAAATAGTTCATATTGATCTTATGGATAGTAATAACTTCACACATAGAAAGTATGAGGCATAAAAGTTGTTGAGAGTTGATAAACATAGTTTTGGTCATCGTTGCAATTAATAGGAAGTAATAAGGAAAGAGAGGTTTCACATATAAATACACTATCTTGGACATCTTTTATGATTGTGAGCACTCATTAAGTATGGCATGCTAAAAGAGTTGACGTTGGACAAGGAAGACAACGTAATGGTTTATGCTTTCTCACATCTCAGTTAAAGTATATTGTCATTGAACTTCCGAGCATGTTGAGCTTGCCTTTACCCCCTCATGCTAGCCAAATTCCTAGCACTAAGTAGAGATACTACTTGTGCTTCCAAATATCCTTAAACCCAGTTTTGCCATGAGAGTCCACCATATCTACCTATGGATTGAGTAAGATCCTTCAAGTAAGTTGTCATCGGTGCAAGCAATAAAAATTGCTCTCTAAATATGCATGACTTATTAGTGCGGAGAAAATAAGCTTTATACGATCTTGTTATGGAAGCAATAAAAGCGACAGACTGCATAATAAAGGTCCATACACAAGTGGCAATATAAAGTGACGTTCTTTTGCATTAAGATTTTGTGTATCCAACCCTAAAAGCGCATGACAACCTCTGCTTCCCTCTGCAAAGGGCCTATCTTTTACTTTATGTTCTTACCTTATGTTTTTACTTTATACTTGAGTCGAGGTGACCTTCACCTCTTCTTTTTCACTTTATCCTTTGGCAAGCTCCTCGTGTTTGAAAGATCATGATATCTATATCCAATTGGATGTTCGTTAGCATGGACTGTTATTGTTGACATCACCTAAAGGTGAATACGTTGGAAGGCAACACAATAAGCCCCTATCTTTCTCAGTGTCCGGCTGAAACTCCATAACCACAAGTATGGCGTGAGTGTTAGCAATTGTAGAAGACTATATGATAGTTGAGTATGTGGACTTGCTGAAAAGCTCTATTCTTGACTCTTTGTGATGTTACGATAAATTGTAATTGCTTCAATGACTGAGAATATAGCTTGTTAGCTTTCAATGAAGTTTCTGAACCATACTTGACATTGTGAATTGATTGTTACTTGAGCATAAGAATTCATATGACAAAATCTATATATGTTGCTGTATAAGAATGATCATGGTTCCCTCATGTCCGTATTTTATTTTTTATCAACACCTCTATCTCTAAACATGTGGACATATTTTTCGATTTCGGCTTCCGCTTGAGGACAAGCGAGGTCTAAGCTTGGGGGAGTTGATACGTCCATTTTGCATCATGCTTTTATATCAATATTTATTCCATTATGGGCTGTTATTACACGTTATATATCAATACTTATGGCTATTCTCTCTTATTTTATAAGGTTTACCATGAAGAGGGGGGAATGCCGGCAGCTGGAATTCTGGCTGGAAAAGGAGCAAACATTGGAAACCTATTCTGCACTACTCCAAAAGACCTGAAACTCCACGAAACTTATTTTTGGATTTAATAAGAATTATTGAGCGGAAGAAATACCTCAGGGGGCCCACACCCTGTCCAGGAGGGTGGGGGGCGCGCCCACCCCTACTAGGCGCGCCCCCTCTCTCCTGGGCCCCCTGGTGGTCTCCCGGTGTCCCTCTTCTGCTATATGAAGGGTTTTGTCCTGGAAAAAATCAGGGGCAAGCTTACGAGACAAAACTCCGCCGCCACGAGGCGGAACGAATCTAGAGCTCCGGCAGAGCTGTTCTGCCGGGGATACTTCCCTCCGGGAGGGGGAAATCATCACCATCGTCATCACCAATGATCCTCCCATCGGGAGAGGGTCAATCTCCATCAACATCTTCACCAGCACCATCTCATCTCAAACCCTAGTTCATCTCTTGTATCCAAAACCACAAATTGGTACATGTGGGTTGCTAGTAGTGTTGATTACTCCTTGTAGTTGATACATATTGGTTTACTTGGTGGAAGATCATATGTTCAGATCCTTAATGCATATTATTACACCTCTGATTATGAACATGAATATGCTTTGTGAGTAGTTACGTTTGTTCCTGAGGACATGGGTGAAGTCTTGCTATTAGTAGTCATGTGAATTTGGTATTCGTTCGATATTTTGATAAGATGTATGTTGTCTTTCCTCTAGTGGTGTTATGTGAACGTCGACTACATGACACTTCACCATTATTTGGGCATAGAGGAAGGCATTGGGAAGTAATAAGTAGATGATGGGTTGCTAGAGTGACAGAAGCTTAAACCCTAGTTTATGCGTTGCTTCGTAAGGGGATGATTTGGATCCATATGTTTAATGATGTGGTTAGGTTTACCTTAATACTTTTGTTGTAGTTGCGGATGCTTGCAATAGAGGTTAATCATAAGTGGGATACTTGTCCAAGTAAGGACAGTACCCAAGCACCGGTCCACCCACATATCAAATTATCAAAGTAATGAACGCGAATCATATGAGCGTGATGAAACTAGCTTGATGATAATTCCCATGTGTCCTCGGGAGCGCTTTCCTCGTTATAAGAAATTGTCCAGGCTTTTCCTTTTCTACAAAAAGGATTGGGACACCTTGCTGCACCTTATTTACTTTCATTACTTGTTGCTCTTTACAATTTATCTTATTACAAAACTATCTATCACCTACAATTTCAGTGCTTGCAGAGAAAACCTTACTGAAAACCGCTTATCATTTCCTTTTGCTCCTCGTTGGGTTCGACACTCTTACTTATCGAAAGGACTACAATAGATCCCCTACACTTGTCGGTCATCACTTCATCCCCCTGTATGCTACAGACTGCGACCTAGGAACTCTGGCAGTGACATGAGTACCATCTATTGCCCCAATGCAATCCTGAAAATGGCATCACTATCCTGTGTTAGTGTTGAAATTGAATAATACAAGCATCAAGCCATGAAAAGTGTATATTGCCAATGCTCACCTTGAAGTATGGATACCATCTTGGGCTTCCGCGAATCTTGGGTGGAGTCTGGCCAGATGGTCTCCTGATCATCTCTCCTCTAAGCTCCCCAACAGCAAAAAGCACCTGCTTGAAGTACCTAGAGATGGTCTCCATTGATCTCCTGAATGTGTTGTGAATGACCCTGAACCTATGGTTATGGCCAACAACATGGATGAACATGGACACTTGCTCTTCGACACTGGTGTTGATGCTATCTTGTAACAGGCCCCTGCTCCTGAAGGTCTCGACAAGCCTGGGAAATGGTGCTCTTTTCTTCCTAAGCATCCACAGAGCCTCGACGTCATTGCAGTTGTAGATGTAGTTCAGATTTTGGATCCTCTCCTGTTCCCGAGGAAACAATGGACCATAGCAGATCAAAGGTCTCCCAGCACGACGAACAATTGTTTGGTGCATGAAAATGACCCATGCCTAAATCACACTAATCAGTGCTGCTGCCTGGATTATCAGCCTCATCCGTGCGTCCATAACCTAGTCGACATCGATGGTTCATTCAGTGGGAAATCAATCCTACACCTGGCTTAACAGCCTAACCACTGAGCTAACAAAGGGGGGAGGGGTGCTGCTTACCGGCATCGGAGACGAGGACGATGTAGGGGGAGCCATGGCACAGACTAGGTCGACAAGACGGTGGCCAACAGCAAGGGGAGCACCAGATCCGCCGCAAATGTCGCCGCCTCTTCCGTCGTTGTCAATGTCGCCACCTATAGCGCAGATCTGAAATCGCAGCCGCCGCCGGTGGTGAGGCAATAGCGAAGAAAGGGGGCAGTGGCTATGGGTGAGCGAGTGAAAGGGGGGTGAGGCTAATTTGGCGTCGGGACAACGCGCCAGATTTCCATCTCCAGCCATCCCCCCTCGCCCTCGCCTCGCTCCCGCCCGTGTGACCTCGCGCCGCACTCAGCCTGACTCGCGAGAAACTGTCGATCCGAGGGTTTCCAGCAAGCCAGGCTCTAGGCTGCTTTGAGAAGCGTGCGATGCAGGCCCAACAGGAAAACCAGCCAACCAAACAGGCCTCTCCCTTCCCGTGCGGGCCTGGTTGGGCTTGATGCGGGCAACCAAACATGCCTAGTCTGGCTGCCTTGGCGCACTGCGTTACACCAATGTACGCGGTGACTGCATGGATACAAGGTGCTCGACAGGCAGTCGGTGCGCTCTGCACATCACAACCTCTCTGACCTCGACCGTGCACTCACTCCGCGCCACCCTCGTGTGTCCTAGCTCTTCTGAAGCATCAACCTCATCCTCCCAGTTATCTTCTGCCGCTCTCCAACACCGGCAGCCTGCGCGGCGAACACGGACACGACGGAGCAGAGAGCACAGTGCCCTCGCGTGATCGAGTCGTCCCTCTCCATGCCTTGTTGCTTGGCTCTACCCTTCCAATGTGCTTGGACGATCCTCAGTGAGTTATCTCGTCGAGCCAGAGCTCTCTCGTCGCCTCTCACTGCTTCAGAACCATCTTCGGTGGCCGCAAGCTCGGTACCCTCGCCATCTATAAATACAGCCCCTCCCGAGCAACTCTAACCATCCCACCCTCCTCCTCTGGCCACAAATTTAGTAGCTTAGCATCGCGGCAAGGCCGGGCGAGCCTCTAGCCGCCAATCATCGCCAGAGTTGGCCGCGGATCCCCTTTGGCCGCCCACTCACTCTGGTGCTCCTCGACCATGTTCTTCTCCCTAGGCTTGTTCGTGAGGCTCTCCTGAGCACGACGGTGTCTGTGGTTCGTCGGGATTCCGCCGGGAAGGCCAACTCCGACGAGCTCCATCGCTCACCGTCTCTGGAGACGAACGATCCGGCACCGTTTGTCCACCTTTGCCCATGCTTTGGGTACGTGCTTGTCCGCCTCTGCGAGCTACGTCCACCCCCCTACTCCCTGGCGGTAGTCGTGGCCTCCTCGCCGAGAACCACCAGCGACAGAGCCGCCGCCGTCTGTTCGCTCTCTCTCTCAAACCTGACAACGGGACCCCACCCATCAGTCTCTCCCTCTCGCTCCCGAAGCGGTACGAGTGGAGGCGCATTCTCAGAATACGCCTTCGACGTGGCGCTCTCTGGGATTTTTGATTTTTTGTTTTCAAATATTTGACTTAAACTTTGACCAGTGATATCTCCTAAACTGTAAGTCCAAATGAGATGATTCTTTTTGCAACGGTTTTGTTATGAGCTCTTCTTTGTGCATGCCATATTTGAGAATTTTCTTTGTTGTGGTTATTTTTTTGGTGAAATAAAATGCTTTGATCACATACACTTCATGAGCAGCATGTCATGTTCTTGTATTTAATCTGACTAAATATCATGTTATTATTTGTAATTATTGCTTTGTTTGTCGTGAGCTTGCGAGTACATTAAAAATACTCACGTGGCGTGTCATGTCAGTTTCAGGAGAAGCTGTACCAGGAGCCGGAGTTGCATCGTTCATCGTAGTCTAGGCCGTGTCCCGGCAGTGTCCCTGTAAGATGGAGTTCCCCTATGTCGTTGTTTCGCTGTCGCGTAGCCGTATCGTCGTCATCGAGGCCCTTGTCTTGTCTACTAAATAATGTACATAAGTGCAGCAACACCACGTGTGCTACTTGGCCCCGCTTTCTTATGTATCATCAAACCCATATTCCCGCAAGAGATCAATAAAGCGGTTGTATTTCTGTACCAAGTTGTTGTGTATTGCCAGAAGACGTGATCTCTGGGCTGCCGATGCAAGGTAAACCGGTTGCTCTGAGACGGATGCCACACCTGATAAGTGCCACACGTGTGGCACGAAGCAATTCCGCCTTGACTTTTTTTATGGCAACTTTAGTTTTGAAGCATGGCAACTTTCTGTTTGGATAGCAAGTTTTAGTTTTTTTAGGGTTTTTTCGGATGGAAATTTTAGTTGTAAAAAAGACAGGTCGGTGTTACTTCGTGCCACACACGTGATATTTATCATTTGGGTATTTATTAGACTCAACCCGTGGCCCACCCCTATCTAAGTTTCATCTATGGAACTTTGACGTAACTTATATGAGGTGGAATGTGAATTGACTTCTATTGAATTCCAGACCCCTTTTGCAAAAAATGGTAACCAAACACATGCAGAGATCTTGATGTGTTTGCTTGCGGCTACAACATCTAAAGCCTGGTTCGATTCGGCTTCGCAAGATAGTGTGGTAAATTGGATTGTCCTTGGGGCCGAGAATGTATGGGGCAACAACGCAGGCCCACCAATCTCTAAAGGTCAACCTCGCCAAAAATGTTGATCTCCCTCTTCTTCCATTTTCTTTTTCTTTAGTTGCGGGAAAACCCAAATTAAAACTTCATATGTCACACTTATGTAGGTTTAAACAAAATAATACCAGCTCAATTTCAGTAGATGCATCTATCATGGAATGCTTTTATAATATATTTATCTGGTATTATAGGTGTTGATATTTTTCCCTATAAACTTAAACTTACTTTTCTTTTGACTTGGACAAAACTAATATTCCTTATATTTCGAGGAAGGAGTAGTATACTCCATGGAGTAATTACCAGCCGTCTGGAAGCAGCAGAGGCTTTCTCATCGAAGAGGCGTGCATTCCTGTGTTAGGGCATTATGAATTTGCCTTGGGAGGGCATTATGGAAGCAGCAGAGGCTTTCTCATCACATGCCAAGAACCTAACACAAAAGAAGCTGAAGAAGGGCAAGAAAGCAACCGTGGAGGCTCAAGTTACTGATGTTTAGGTGTCCTAGTAGTTCTAGTGGCCCTTGCGTCCGACGCTCAGCCTGGGAGGTCTTCCGTCCCAAGATGTATCGCCTTCTACTTTCCGCTTTCCGTTTTAGTCTCCGGATGCCACGCATCGCTGCGGCTCGAGGCCGCCTACCGTCTCACCCTTGGGGCGCTTCATGTTCGTCTGCAATCTCCTACAACATGTGTGTTTGCGTCTACCGTCCATCCACCGGCTGCTTAGCTTTGAGAAGTTGCTCCTGCCGTGATCACACAAAGTTTCCCTAATGGCACAACCTAACGTCAACATCATATGTTGGAATGTTCGAGGCCTCAACTCGCGTGCCCGCCGGGATGCCGTTCGGTACATCGTCCGGGACTCTCATGCCTGCATTGTCTGCCTCCAAGAGACTAAACTCCAGGCTGTTGACGATGCCATCATCCGCGAGATGCTCGGCCCGTGTTTCGTCGCAAACTACTATATCCTCCCGGCCGTCGGCACCCGCGGGGGTTTGATTCTGGCCGCGTCGGACCGCTTCTTCACCCTCTCCGACTTCCATGCGACTCCGGGCTCCATCTCCGCCACCATTACCATGCTCAATGAGCACACTTCATGGACTATCACGGGCGTCTATGGCCCGCAGGGTGAGCAGGACAGGTTGGCCTTCATTGAGGAGCTTAGGACTCTCAAGACCGTGGCAAGAAGCGAGTGGCTCCTTTTGGGGGATTTCAACCTCATCACTAAAGCGGCGGATAAGAGCAACGCCAACATCAATCGCCGCCTGGTGGGCAAGTTTCGTGGGGCTCTTGATTTCTTGCAACTAAAGGAGCTTCACCTGGGCGGGCGCCGTTTCACCTGGTCCAATGCGCAGGCCAACCCGGTCCTTACCAAGATTGACCACGTATTCCACTCCGACGATTGGGACATGCTCTTTCCCAATGCGCATCTTCAGGCTATCACTACAGCTTGCTCGGATCATGCTCTGTTATACCTTCAGGGGTGCGTTGACACCTTGAGAAAATCTTCCTTTAAATTCGAGGAATTCTGGCTTCGTCTCCCGGGCTTCAAGGACACCATCGCCTTGGCATGGAACAAGCTTGTCCAGGCCCGTGATGCCATCCGCAAGATTCATATCAAGCTTTGTCGGACCGCGAAGGCCTTGCGCAAGTGGCAAAAGGAAAAAGTTGGGATGCTTGGCTCCCAGATCGCAGTTGCCAAGGAGATCATCTGGCGCCTGGATGTTGCTGGGGAGGGAAGACCGCTCTCGGATTCTGAGAGGGATTTGCGTAAACAGCTAAAGGCGTCGTACCTGGGGCTACTAGCCATTCAGAAAATCAAGCTGAGACAGCGCTCTAGGCTAAACTGGATCCGCCTGGGGGATGCCACCACTAAGCTTTTCCATGCTCGTGCGAACGGACGTAGGCGTAAGAACTTCATTCAGACGATCACGACCACCTCGGAGCTGGCAATTACCAGACAGGACAAGGAGTGGGCCCTTCTAGACCACTTCCAGGCTAATATTGGCACGCCTGCCCGGCGCACCAAGTCCATTGTCTGGGAGAATATCGGGATGCATCGCCACGACCTATCGGCTCTAGACGATCCGTTCGATGAGGCGGAGATCAAGGAGGCGGTATTCTCCTTACCTTCGGTCAGGGCCCCGGGCCCTGATGGTTTCATCGGTGCCTTCTTCAAATCATGTTGGGAGATCATCAAAGCGGATGTCGTGGCTGCGGTGATGCAGCTCGCGAACCTACAAGGCACCTGCGCTGGCCTGGTAAATTCAGCCAACATTATTCTCCTCCCAAAAAAAGTCGGCGCATCATCGATTGGTGACTATCGCCCTATCAGCTTGATACACAGCATCTCCAAAATCTTCTCCAAGTTGTTGGCTAACCGGCTAGCCCCTCTGCTTCCGTCGCTGGTTTCCAAGAGCCAGAGTGCCTTTGTGCAGAAACGGTGCATCCATGATAATTTCCTACACGTGCAAAACTTGATCAAAGATTTGCACCGCTCTTCAACGCCAGGCCTTTTCCTCAAGCTCGACATCTCCAAGGCTTTCGACTTTGTGGGTTGGGCTTACCTCCTGGAGGTGCTGCAACAATTGGGTTTTGGTCAGCGCTGGCGGGACTGGATCTGCATGATCCTCGCTTCATCTTCCTCCAGGGTGCTGTTAAATGGGGAGCGGGAACCCCATTCGCGCATGGAAAAGGCCTTCGCCAGGGCGACCCGGTGTCGCCTATGCTCTTCATTCCGGCCATCGATCCTCTACAACTTATGCTCTGGGCGACTTCCCAGGCTGGGATCCTCAAGCCCATCATGGCGCGACCGGCCTCCTGCAGGGTTTCTCTCTATGCGGACGATGCTGGCATCTTCACTAACCCGGTCAAAGATGAGATCGACGCCATTGCTCGGATCCTTGCCTGTTTTGGGGATGCATCCGGCCTCATCACAAATGTCAGCAAGACCGAGGTGTTTCCCATTTGCTGCCAAGACATTGATCTCCCGGCCATCCTTTCGGCCTTCCCGGCCAAGCTGGCCTCGTTCCCCGGCCGATACCTGGGTCTCCCACTACATACCAGGCGACTCAGAAGGGTTGACCCCCAACCTCTTCTGGACAAGGCAATGGGTAGGTTGCCGGGCTGGAAGGGGAAGAATCTGGCGCGTCCGGGCAGGGTCTCCCTTGTAAAGTCCGTGTTGTGCGCCATCGCAAATCATCACCTCACTGCGCTCTCGCTCCCCACTTGGGCAATCCAGAAGCTCAGTAAGATCACTCGTAACTTCATCTGGTGTGGGGAAGACTCAGAAAACGCGTCTGGTGGACACTCTCTGGTCAACTGGAAGACTGTCTGCCGGCCTAAGCCCATGGGGGGCCTGGGAATCACAGACCTCGAGAGATTTGGTCGGGCGCTCCAACTTCGCTGGCCTTGGCTTATGTGGACTGATCCTGACCGCCAATGGGTCGGCTCTGCGGTGCCCTGTGATGAGACGGATATGGCACTCTTCAGGGCTTCTACCACCATCTCCTTGGGCAATGGGAGAAAATCCTTATTCTGGCTCGACGACTGGACAGGACGGGGCCCTCTGTCCCGGGCCTTCCCGGAGCTGTACAAAATTGCCACCAGGAAGCGAAGATCTGTGATGAAGGAGCTCCACGAGGAGAACTGGATCAGATCGGTTGCCTGTCTTTCATCGCCTACCCACCTGCAGGAGTTCATTGCCCTCGCTTCACTCATCACTCAGGTGGCGTTGAACCCGGACTAGGAGGACTGCATCACTTGGCGGTGGACCCCCAATGGCATATACTCTGCTGCCTCGGCCTACGCGGCCCAGTTCTCTGGATCCTATCCCAGGTTCTCCCCGGCCAAGATTTGGGAGGCACATGCTGAGCCAAAATGTAAGTTCTTCGCCTGGCTTGTGCTCCACGGGAAGATCCTCACGGCCGACATGCTAGCCGTTCGTGGCTGGCGGCACGACCCTTGTTGTTCCCTTTGCCTTCGAGCTCCGGAGACGGCCACTCATCTCTGCAAGGACTACCCGTTTGCCGCCGCAGTTTGGTCTCACGTCCAGGTCTGGACGGGAGAGGACTCTGGGGCTACGCCCACGTTGCCCCCTTCTATGGGGATTTCGGACTGGTGGGATTCGCTCACCACCAATCTGCCCAAGAACGACAGAAGAAGGCAGAGCGGCCGCTTCCTTTACACCATCTGGAACATCTGGAAGGAGCGAAACCGACGCATCTTCAATGGAACTCGCCTCATGCACCTCGAGGTTGTAGCTATTGCCTTCGAAGACATCAAGCAAAGGTCCCGGGCCTTTGGCCGGGCACATGTGGCAACCGGTATTGGCTGATTAGTGCCATCGTGTGGTTTTTTCTAGGGGTTTTTGTCCGGTTTCTCTTCTAAAAACCGGAACACTCTTGTACATAAACCTTATTCTTCTTCTTATATGAAAAGGCAGTGCTCCTGCCGGTTCCTCAAAAAAAAATTGCCTTGGGAGCGCACACAGGTAGTGGATATAATTTTCTTTTGACAATGTTTGTAGATTAAAAAAAATAGCAACTTAGTTTCAGTTGATGCATCATGAAATGCTTTTATACTATATTTATTTGGTATTATAGATGTTGGTCTATTTTTATAAACTTGATTAAAAATAAATAATTTTGACTTAGAAAAAAACTAATATTCCTTGTGTTCCGGTTATGAATGAGTAGAGTACTCCAAGGAGTAATTACCAGCGTCTGAGCAGCCGAGCAGGGGCCTTCTCATTGAAGAGATATGCATTCTTGTGTTTAGGGGCATTATGAATTCGCCTTGGGAGCACACACGGACAATGAAAAAAATGTGAAACACAAATAATGGATATATTGATCATGTGGATTGAAGGATGGTAGAATTTTTATGTATAACTAGCTGGCTAAATAAAAATCAAAGTGTTATTGCGGATGCAATCAGGTAATCAACAAACAATGTCATATTTTTCTCAAGAAAAAACAAGTACTTCCTCCGTAAAGAAATATAAGAGCATTTAGATCACTACTTTAGTGATCTAAACGTTCTTATTTTTCTTTACAGAGGGAGGTGCATACGCGCGCTACCACATGCGAGGAAACATTCAAACAACGATATATTATTACTATGTTTTCCTGTTCCTACCTTTTAAAATCTTGCCTCAGCCCTAAGAAGTCTCGGGCCACTCCAATTCCTACTTTATAAGTTACAGAAAATGCAACACTAAAGATATTTGTATCCTATATATCACCGGTATAGTCCATTGTCCCCTGATCTTTTGCCATGCATTTCTCGAGCCAGGATGCCATTTTCCAGCTACTTGCATTACGGAAATGACAAGTAATCACTATTTTAAATGAACAGGTATGGAAGAAAAAGAATACAGGAGTCGCCACTAGCAATCAGCTAGTGACTAGGCCAACAAAGAAGACCAACTGGGCACCTTCCGTATGGTGCAAAGGAAGGCATCAGATGGTTCATGATACCAGCTGGAATCCAACACCACCAAGGCAGCAGATGCCATATGCTTCCCAGGTAGCAGGTGATGCCCTTTAAGCCTTTTGACATCCGCTGCATTATACATTAAAATTTTCACGACTTGTTCTATTGCTGCTTATTGTTCTATTGCTGCTTATCTCAGTAAGCGATGGCGAGGAGAATCTGTGATATCTGTCGTTATCTGAAGAAAACACCGGCAGCTGTGGGTCGAGAGTTGGTGGTGGTGGGAGGTTCCTTTGTGCCGGAAGTGGTGGTACCCCATTGAACATGAAATCCTCGCCGCTATAGCTGCAAAAATGTGTGCATAAGTGCAACTATACAACATGTTTAATATGGGCTCACAGTTATCCTTCGGGTGACGAAAGAGTTCTCCTTTATACTTTCCTTTCCATTTATTTGTATGTGTTGGGATTTCTTTGACAGGGGAGTTGATTTTTCCATGTTAGGCATGCTCACCTTTTCCTTTGAAAGTTATCGGTATCATCTTTGCGGGTCACTACAGGAAGGATGCTATCTTCCCTTGGAGTAAGAGACCAGGGACTTGGCACAGCAGGTTCGTTCGAGAAATATCTTCTCCTGATCAACTGAAAGATGCATCCCAACAGCATTAGCAGATGAAAAAAAAAGGAAGTATGAAAAAGCAAATCAATGAAATAGTTGAAAACAAACCATGCGGAAAAACTTGGTCACAGCTTCTTTGTCATATCTTGCTTCTTTGGCAGCCTGCAATCAAAGGTTCGCATGTTATGCAAAAAATAACTGAAACGACAAAGGACGTAAAAAGATGGCTGTTCCATAAAAGAACATGAATTGAATGTAGAGCAAGAGATGAGCAGAAGGTATTCAACAAGGAACCTAACCGAGATGAGACCAGAGTTCCCAGGAAAACTCTCTGTGAGTGGAAGTTCTTCACTACGAGGAAGAAGACCCCGCTTTTCAATCCATTGACGAGCAAGATCAACAATACTTCCGCTTCTGATTCGAGTGCCATCGCTTGGAACAATATCCACTTTGTTAGCAATTACAAGGTAAGGCACTGGAAGTCCTCCTGGTCCACCAGATCCAAGTATGGCTGAAAAGGTGCCTGTTTCGGCAACTTCAACTGCCCATTTATTCAAATTTGTCTTGGTCTTCCTCTGGGAGAGGTCATAAACAAAAATGACACCTGACAGACAACGTTGGGAACAGTGAATGTTGTATTTGAAAAGAAATAACAACTGATGTAATAAGTATTTCTTTATGGATCTAAAGAAGGACGAGTGTTTCTAAGAGGTTTCATCAGCTGAACTAAGTGGAGCAAGAACAACAAATACAAAAGAGCTGTTACAATCTCAGGATTTAGGCATTAGCGGCTGCAAATATAAAAATAAATCCTTCCCTTGAAGCATTTTTGGGTCAAATAACAACTAAAATAGATCAGCTTGCTCATACAGTACAAAACTACTAAAGATAGGCCGTGCTGGGCACAAAGATGCAGAGAGCAGCAACACGCTGGTAATTAAGAGAAAAACATCGTTTACCATTGATTTGTGTATAGAAGATCGAACGACAAGCTTTGTAGCGGTCATGTCCTGAGACATCCCAAAGCTCAACAAAGAAATTTCTTTCAGAATCATTACTGATGTTATTAGAAGACCCCCCTGCACTTCCACAAGTAACATGCTGAAATAATAACAGTGACAATGTAAGTGGATTAAATAAATGCAAATGGTACAAGCTGGGAAAGCATAGAGCGAGAACACCTACTTTAATGCCCACCGCACAACCTACTGTCTGAGCTGGTCGAGCAATAGCAGAGCCTTCTAAGATGAGATGCACCAGCGAAGATTTACCGACACCTGAGAGAGAAATAAGGAAATTTAATGCAACTGAAGAACCATATTCAGAAGAGTACAACAGCATGCAATTATGGTGTGGTTTTTCGACAACCGATTTTCAGACGCATACAAAAAAGTTCAGCCACTATTGGTGTAACAGAGTAACTTGTATGGGCAGTTGAGCACAGTTAAGAAAATACAGTAGAAGGTTGCGTTGAATATATTTTTTTCTATATTTCTAAGGATGGCGGATGCAATATGGAGCTTATAACAAATAAATAACTGGGTTCCACGCATGGTCCTAGTCCAGATTTTACTTGGCATTGCTTCATGTTGTAGTCCAGATCATGGCGTGACGCATAGCAGGACAACATCACAAATTGCAGACACCACAAACTTGTTTCAGAAAAAGAGAGAAAATCCTTGTATACCACTGAATACGGCTATAGTCCGTAATTGCCACAGCAAAACTCCCTATTGCAGTTATGTCCCCTCTAAGACCCAAATATTAAGTGCATTGAGGCATATGTGAAACGAAGGTTTCACTTGGTGATCTTTCAGTCAGATTTTTTTGCGCACACCCAAAGGATTTTCTAAAATTGATTGGCGTGCTTACTGAATGAGTTTGTACATACAAAAAGTAAACAAATGTAGTAGTACAAGGGCAAAAAGACGAGTGTCTCCCACTCCATTTGGCTTCCCAATCACCCACATCCAAGCAGGAAAAGTTCAGAAAGATGGACCATTGTCCCCAAGCCAACTCACAACACCTCCTTTCTGTACTCGATTTGTTCACCATGTGTGATCCGAGGACGAAGGTGGAAGTGGAACCGGACAGTGACAAATAGGCTCTCAATAGGCAATTCACGATCATCAGTGACACATGCCTATTCTACGTTCTCCCAATCTCACGCCATTCGCCAACCACCAGAGGTTCAGGGAGTCACAGACGGGACGGGAGGCACGGGGAGGAGAGGACGGACCTGAATCGCCGACGACGAGGACGCGCACCTGGCCAAAGGGGCCGACGCCGCTCTGCTCCCGGCCGCTGCTGCTGCTGCTCCGGGCGCTGCTGTCCTTCCAGAACATGGCCGGCGGTCAGGCGACGCCCGGCACGGCCGCGCCCTCGACGAGACCAGATCACGAGAGCGGTAGGCGCGATTCGAACCGCCGGGCAGGAGACGGAAGGAATCTCAGGCGAGGAGGGCTGGAGCACCAGCCGCGAAGGAGCATTCCAGTTTTCAGGGGGGTCGTGGCGGGTGCGAACGGGATGGCCTGACGCTGACGGGAGAGTTGCGCTGCGTTTGGCGTGCGTGTCGGTCGATGCTCTGCTCTTCTCTTCTCTTCTCTTCCTTTTTTATCGGTTGGCGGATTGTGATGGCGATGTGAATTTTCGGCTCTTTCGTTTGATCCAAGGCGACTACAAGTACACAGTTCACGCCTGGGATTGACCTTGGATTAAAGAATGCACGCTTGGCCGTGTAGCACATGACGCCGTACAGTAAGTCAACATCTGAGATCTCCTGCAAGTCAGATTGGGAGCATCTGATTCTGATCTGATACTGGGAGCTCGGGATTTTTCTTTCCTTTGACACGGGATTTGCTGCGCGTCTCGGCCAAACGCGCACTGATTGATGTTAGGCTCGCCTGCATCACACACACGCACCGCGTCGGCGAGCATGCAACTTGCTCTACTGACCGAGGAAATACTAGAAGCGAGCCAAACAGTAGTAGGCAGTTGGACTGCGCAGAAATAACGAACATGGCCAAAAACACATGACCCAACCACTCAGAGGTAATTCTGACGTTTTACATGTTGCTCTACTATACTAGCTCCGTAACTAAATATAAGATGTTTTTGCAGTTCAATTTAAACTTCAAAAACGTCTTATAGTACTTAGTTACAGAGGTAGTAGTTCCTAAAGATCTCTACCAAGACCCCTCGAAAGAAAGAAAATCTCTCTACCAAACTAGATTACATCTGATATGAGCTAGATCAGCATGGTTGTACTTTTACCATTCTTCTATCTCATCTTCATCTTCTTCACAGTTATTCCCTTCAGCATCAAGCATGTCAATGGAGTTTGGGCCACCTGCGACGTCGTGGCGTGAGGGGTTATTTCTGGCCATATCATTGTGGGGGCTTATCCATCTCTCGAAAGGCCTGAAGTCAGTGACCACCTCGGAGAAGTTGCGAGAACCAGACGTGCTAGACGAATCAAATCTTTCTTTAAGAATCAGACCCTGCATTGTTGTTTCCAACAAAACGAAATTACAGATCATCAGATGCCAGCTGACAAACATGAATAGAATGAAAATGGAAAACTGATCAGCACCACACTCATCTAAGTACAGCTATGAACTTTCATCAGCACGGTACAACATTAAAGTAAAATGAGATTTATATTTTCAAATGAAGAGCACCTGAATGTCTCAAGAGCCTAGAACGAAATTTTATACATGGTGACTTCAATCAAAAAGAAGAAAAATGTGATATCAGCATACAGTGACGCTCACGATGTATTTTTATTACAGAAGACAACGTGCACAAAGATGGATACATAACTCATTTTTCAAGATCAAGTTAAATGCATGAAAGGTAGCATGGTGTCAAATTACCTTTGTGGATCGAAATGTACGCTCAATTTGCCAGACCTTAGGGCTGCGTATTGTATGCCATCTGCTTAGGTCAAATCAGAGGAAAAAATATTAGCCCAGGATCCTTAAAAGAATTGTGTTGATAAGCAGGTACCTTGAGGGTGAGGGATGTGCATTTCCAAAAAGAACTCCTCGTGCTGCAACAGAGGCAGCAATAAGTTGTGACATGTTTTCTAACTCATTTGATTCATTTACAGTCCAACGAGCCGATGCGATTGGACTGCCAGCAAGAAGGCAGTCTGCCTCACTCAAATATGACATCACAACCCATGCATCATCAACAGCATCATCGTCGATGAAATCAACAACTGAAAAACATCAATACCAATTCATTAATAAATAAAAAATAGTGAGAACATACTGTCAATAGCTGAGCACACTATTTCCTAGAGAGAAGCTAGAGTCAGGGTACAAAACTAGAATTTAGAGCCTGTTTGGGACTACTCTGCTCCTTCAAATTCAGCTCCGCTCCAGAAAACACAAGCCAAACGGCGTAGCTCCACAATATGCCGCTCCGCAAAAAAACTAGAATCTGGTGTACAACTCCCAGTTTTTTATGAAGCTCTTCAAGGGGTGCTCCAAAAAACTCTAGAAGCTGGAGTTGGGTGGAAATTACCCACCACTGCCACCAGTAAGTGGATACCCCTTCGTTTCTCCCCCCTCAACCAATCAAACAGATTCTTTCCACCAAATATCTCATTCTTGAAGCTGGAGCTAGATGGCAGCCAAACATTCTCCTTAATAGTACTACAACTTCTAGATGAAACTGCTCCAAAGTAAATTTAGTGGAGCGAAACCGATTTTTGTGAAGCGGAGCAGTCCCAAACACGCCCTTAGTCCTATTAGAATATACCAATTATATGGCTCGTTGATTCATGCTCATGTGACCGGCAATGATGCATGACAGAAGTTAATATTAAATGCAGCATGTTTAGTTAAAGCAGCAACTTGTCTATAGCGCCCTACATCCACACGAGTACTTTTGGTAGTTCTAGAATCACCGTTTCACAAATGAGCATGAGATCAACTGACAGCTGTGAGCCTCTGACAAGCATAAATGTGCAGTATACAGTATATCGCGCGAAACCGGATTGATGTTAAAACTATCATAAAACTACAGGTTTAAGGACCAATTTCCCAGAACTAGATATTTAGGGGTCAATTGTATCTCAAAAAACTAAGATGCTCTGGGGTGCACCTATATCGCCACCTGGTCTGGCCATCCGGGCCCATATGTTGCTCTCAAATTCTTGATCATTTCCATGCTGAAAATTGCCATGTTGGATCAGAGGTCAAGTGATTTGGTTTGCTAGATGGAACCAGTCCAGGATTAGTGAGCATGACGTGAGTTTGGGCGGGAATTTAGTAGTTTTGCGGTAGTATTGATCCCTAAATTTGCAGCTTTGTGAAATCAATCCTTATCTCTACAGGTTTATGTTTTCACCTGGTGTTTTCACGAAATTTACTCCATAATACATGACGTTGCCCGACGTACAATCAAGTAAACTCATATGATGTAGCCCGCCAAGTACAATCAAGTAAACTCATATTCAAGAGCGAGCATAAGATAAAAAGAACAAAAGCAAACTCAAATTCATAATGCTCCTTATATAAGTAGAGCTCTCTACTGTTTACCATTTTCATGTAGAAAGTCAGCAACAGTTCGTACTTTTCCGTGTGCTTGAGAAAGAATCATCTCTGGAACATCCATTTTTAGTGGATTTCTTCTTAGCTGTTCTTTGAGAGAAAATGAATCCAGATCTACAGCACAAATATAACAAAGGTTCAGAGACCAAAAGCTAAGTTATATATAAATGATGAACACCGCTCTCCCACACATGCTGAAAAACACAACCTTCCATCCCATAGTCCAGTAAAAAAAACTGTTAACCCAGACAAAAGGTACAAAGTAGACTGTAGTGGTGTGTAGCCAGTAACCACGATTCATTATAGAAAATGTGGAATTCAAGACATGGAAATCAAGTAAGTACTCCCTCTGTCCCAAAATAAGTGTCGTTGATTTAGTACAACTTTGTACTAAGTCAACGGCACTTATTTTGAGACGACAAAGCAAATTAAGGAAAATGAAGGTAATATAAATCAAGCACAAAATCCAACCATGATAAATGCTGCACAAACAGACAGGAATAGCCAAACGAACAAAATATTCTACAAGAAACAATAAAGGTGCATCACTATAGAACTTATATGTTAAAGTTAGATCAGATAGACTGAAAAGGATGTGTGGTCATTGTTCAATAAACGACTGTATAGGTACAAAAGAAACTAGCATAGAAAATGAAGTACTCCCTCCGTTCCAAAATAAGTGTTGTGGTTTCAGTTCAAATAAAACCACGACACTTATTTTGGAACGGAGGGAGTAGCATATAAGATGGAATTCTGTCTAGTTCAAACAAGTCAATTAGAAAAATGTGAATAAATATGTTCCACAAAATAACCTTCAGAAAAATAAAGAATATATAGACATTTCAATTTAAATCAATATATGCTGTTTTAATTAACCACACCGCGAAATGAAGATCTATTTGAAAAGGAACCAAAGTCAAGAAGAGAATTGTACAGAAGATGGTATAATCATTACGTACCAATGTTGACATCAACATGGGTTTCCCTTTTATTGTGCAGAAACTTCCCTAATGCATGAAATAATGTAAGTGTCTCATCCCTTCCGCATGGAGAATGAATTACAGAGCCGAGGCCATAACAGTCCTGCGCTGGAGCTAGAGTAGCATGACCCTTTAAATCCGACAAAGAAGCACTTATTGCCAATGCAGAATCTAGCCTTCGTGGATTAAGACAATAGTATTGAAGAGACATTATCGCATGTCTGATATCACCTCCACAAGATGTAGCAATTTGATGCACTAATTCTTCAGTTGTGCCAGAGCCTCCTTGTTTGCATATTCTAAGAAGAATTTTTTTCATAGAACTTATGGTTACCGGATTGAAAACAATCTGCATAGATATTAATGGTGCACTATGAGGGACATGCACCGAAATTCAAAAACTTGTTACCATTATGGTAATAAAAGCTGCCAAATAAAATCTGCAGTTATAGTTATACTGGGCAAGTGTACCTTATGAGCACCAGCACCTTGAAGCAAGGACTCAAGTTCCTCGGAGTTCCACGTTGCAGTATCATTAGCCTCATTTTTGTGATGGTGAGTAAGTGAAATGACAGTTGGTATTTGAGTAGTTTGAATTAGTCCTGTTAAACATTTCCCTAGTCTTGCAAATGAAGCTTTTCCACTTGTTATAGGGATGTCATCAATCAGAATGATGATTAGCTTTCTTTGGGATCCAATGCTGGTTGGAGAAAGCAATGAGTATTTCCTTATCTTGTTCACAAAATTTTCAAATTCTTCCAACTTGGATACATACTCAAGTTCTGCAAATGGTCATTGAAAGAAAAAGAATAATCAATTAATAAAAGGCGCTTGCGAGTCATAAATGGAAAGCTGATTACGTACTAGACTACTAAATATTAAATCATGAATACAATAGAAGTGCATGGACTTCTTTTATCAGAACATTATCTTGCAGATAATTTGCAGACCGAGGGAGAAAGTTTAGACCTCAAAGATAGGTTACCTGAATTAGCATGCACAAGCTCAGCCCATAGTGTTGGTACTGGGGTTGTCCACTCACATAAGTCAGCTCCTACCTCAGCAGCAATCGCTTTGACAGTTGCCTGTGGTAAGCAAGGTAAGCAACAAAGTAGTAAATTATCACTTATCAGTTGATACTTCAACAAACAAAAATACTGATAGTTAATTATTGTGTTCTTCTCTTAGCTTAAGCATTGAGAAGTAACATCC